>NC_133779.1:2758241-2759296 GCF_003597395.2 Chelonoidis abingdonii
CCCCCCCCCGCCCCCCAGTGATTTGGGCAGCCTGTCCCATTGTGAGAGTGGCTTTCTCCCCCCAGGTACATCCGGCCCTCTATGCTGCAGCACCTGCTGCGCCGGCTGGTCTTCGATGTGCCCATCCTCAAAGAGTTTGCCAAGATGCCCTTGAAGGTGAGGGCTGAAGGTGGGGTATGTGTGGAGGGGAAACACGGGGCTGCTGCGCGGTCCGTGCACCAGCTTGCTGCTCAGTGGTAGAGAACCCCAGGCGGGGGGCGCGGCCACTGCTTGGGGGGTGGGACCGGGCACAGCGGAACAGCTGCTGTCTGGGGGGGCAGGGTTGGGCTGTTCTGGCGCACGCCGGGCCAGAGGGGGCAGGGCTGAGATGCTGCCAGGAATACAATGCGGGGGGCTGCGCTAGCGTGTGCCATGCAATGTGCTGGGTGGGGGCGGCTGGCCATGCTGCGGGGCCCCAGAACGCGCCTCTGCAGGGTCAGCCGGGTCGTGGGGCCCTGGGATGCATTTCTGTGGGGCTGGCTGGGTCGTGGGGCCATGGAACGCGCCTCTGCGGGGCCGGCTGGGTCGCGGGGCCGTGGGATGTGCCTCTGTGGGACTGGCCAGGTTGTGGGGACATGGAATGTGCCTCTGTGGGGCGGCCAGGCCGTGGGGGCCTGGAATGCACAGCCCCCGGAACACACCTCTGCAGGGCCGACCGGGCCGTGGGGCCCTGAAACGCACAACCCCTGGAACACACCTCTGCGGGGTGGCCGGGCCGTGGGGCCCCGGGACATGCCTCTGTGGGGCCGGCCGGGCTGTGGGGCCCTGGAACGTGCAGCCCCCAGAACGCACCTCTGCAGGGCCGGCCGGGCCATGGGGCCCTGGAACACGCAGCCCCTGGAACACACCTCTGCGGGGTGGCCGGGCCGTGGGGCCCCGGGACATGCCTCTGCGGGGCCGACCGGGCCGCGGGGCCCTGGAACGCACAGCCCCCGGAAGGCACCTCTGCGGGGCCAGCCGGGCTGTGGGGCCCTGGGACATGCCTCTGCGGGGCCAGCCGGGCTGTGGGGCCCTGG
>NC_133779.1:2761998-2767754 GCF_003597395.2 Chelonoidis abingdonii
CCCCCTCCTGGCCCCAGCCCATTGGTCCCCCCACCTGCACCCCCCACCCACTCCAGCCCCCACCCACTCCAGCCAAACTCCCACAGTGGACCTGCCAGGATGCACAGGGTGGGGACGGAGACCCTGGGAACCCACTGGTTCCCCCTCAACCCCCTCTGTCTCTCCGGCGGTGTGGATCTCAGTCCAAGGGGGGTGTCCTGTCCTGCTACCCACCTCCCCCGCCCCCCAGCCAAGCCCTGAGCCCAGCACCTGGCTTGGCCCCGCAGGACAAGGAGATCTACCGCTGGCCCATCAAGGAGTCGCTCAAAGCCATGATCGCCTGGGAGTGGACGGTGGAGAAGCCCCACGAAGGCGAGGAGGAGAAGACCGAGAAGAAGAAGACGCGGAAGATCTCACAGTCGGCCCAGGTGAGGGCAACGTGGCTCATGGGGGGCTCCAGACTCCTGGGTTCTGTTCCAGCTCTAGGAGAGGAGTGGGGTCTAGTGGTTAGAGTAGGGGATGGGTTTTTTGGGGATCAGGACTCCCCAGCTCTGGGAGGGGAGTTGGGTCCATTGGTCAGAGAGCCAGGACTCCTGGGTTCCTCCAGTTCCCCTGCTGAGAGAGGGGAGCACTGAGCTGGCCATCCAGCAAAGCGAGCAGTGCTTGGGTGGGTTTGTCGGGGGGCGTCGAAGCTGAGTTCACCGCTGGGGAGCGGTTTGCCTCTATGGCCAGCCTGACACTCTGAGGGCCACCCCTACCTCCTGGAATGAACCTGCAGCCCTCTAGCCACACAGCACGGACATTCGGGGCTGGGTGGGCGAGAGCACCAGCCTGTGAACCACAGAGGATCCCCACCAGCTGGAAGCAGTAGAGGGCCCATGACACATAGAGGGAGAGGCTGCAGATGCAGCCAGCATAGAGGTGTGACTGGGGGAGCGGAAACGCAGGACAGTGACGGTACAACCTGGCGGGGGACGCACTGCCCCTCTGAATTCTAATCCCTCCCCCACAGGCGACCTATGATCCCAGCCATGGATACAACCCCCAGCCCATCGACCTGTCGGTGGTGACACTGTCCCGGGAGCTGCAGGTGAGACACGTTGCCCCACCACCACCACCACCGATCTGGGCCCTTTACCCCCTGGGCCAGCTGGCGTGGAAGTCAGGTGTGGGAGGGGTAGGTTGTGCTCAGATTGGTACATCTGGGTGTGCCCCATGGAGTGAAATAGGTCACACTTCCTGGCTGGGTGGGCCCCACAGCGCCCCACGAGGGGATGAATATCTCACACACACACCCCGCAGGCCATGGCGGAGCAGCTGGCTGAGAACTATCACAACACCTGGGGGCGTAAGAAGAAGCAGGAGCTGGAGGCCAAAGGTGAGTGTGTCCATCTGTCCATTGCCCCCGGGCAGCGTCTGTCTGTGCCGTCCCCAGCTCAGAGTCTGCCCCCGGCTGGGCAGGGTGCTGGCTAACGTCTCTCTCGTCAGGGGGTGGCTCCCACCCGCTGCTGGTGCCCTACGACACGCTGACGGCCAAGGAGAAGGCGCGGGACCGCGAGAAGGCCCAGGAGCTGCTCAAATTCCTACAGATGAACGGCTATGCTGTGACCAGGTGGGGACGGGGGGGACGACAGCTCTCCGTGGCTCACCCTTCTTCTGGGATCCCTGGGCCCCCTTTCCCCCCCCATTCCATGGGCTGCCTGTCAGGCCTCATCCCCACTTTGGGGGGATCACCTCATCAAGTTCATTGTCCCTGGGGGCCAGACTGTTGCCCTCACCTGTTCCCCCCAAGGGCGGGATTGTCCCCGCCAGTCTATTCCCTTCCCCAGGAGTGAGTCTGTCCCCGTCTGTTCTCCCAGGGGGGCGGGGGGGGGCGGTCCGTCACCCTGTCTGTTCTCAGAAATGTCAGTGCCCCTGACCCTGCTCTCGCACAGGGGGCTGAAGGACATGGAGCTCGACTCATCTTCCATCGAGAAGCGATTTGCCTACGGCTTCCTGCAGCAGCTGCTCAAGTGGATGGACATTTCGCAAGAGTTCATCGCCCACTTGGGTAGGGCGCACACACCCCACCATGCGCCCCTGGTGGCCCCCTCACGGTACCATTGGGACCCACAGTGGCTCGATCGCACCCTGTGTCCCTGGTGCGGGCAATAAATCCGGGATTGGAGGAGGGGCTGGGAGCCAGGACTCCTGGGTTCTGTGCCCACCTCTGGGAAGGGAGTGATGTCTCGGGGTTAGAGCAGGGGAATTTGGAACCAGGACTCCTGGGTGCCAGCTGCTCCCAGGGGCTTGGAGGCATCTGCAGAAATATGGAAAAGTTGCATGAGCGTATTAAAGCTTGAATCTACCCAGAGTCCCGAGGTCGGGAAGGAGGAAAAATCCCCACAGAGAGCATCTGGTCTCCTTGCAGAGGCTGTGGTGAGCAGCGGGCGGGTGGAGAAATCGCCCCACGAGCAGGAGATCAAGTTCTTTGCCAAGGTAAGTTTCTCCAGACAGGTCCGTCCCCCTGCAGTGGGGTGTGGGTGCCTGGGCCATGGGGGTGTGGAGGGAGGGGTTTGATCCTGGGGAAGGGGTATGTGAACCGTGGGGGAGCATTAAGTGCTAGACGTTGGGATATTATTGCCTTCGTAACGCAGTTCAGGTTGTCCAGTGCATCTCTCCTTGGAGCTCCGGTGGTATTGGCACCAGCAGGTAGCGCAGGCTGCCCGGCGCGTCTGTCCTTGGAGCCCCGGTGCTATCGGCACCAGCAGGTAGCGCAGGCTGCCCGGCGCGTCTGTCCTTGGAGCCCCGGTGCTATCGGCACCAGCAGGTCTTGGAGCCCGTGCTTCGGCCGAGTGCGAGGTGCCGGGTGTCTGTCCTTGGAGCCCCGTCTTGGCCACCAGCGTAGGCAGGCTGCCGCGCGCGCTTGTCTGGGCTGTTATCAGCACCGCAGGTAGCGCGGACTGCCCGGCGGTCTGGTCCTTGGGTCTCTTCGGCCACGACGTAGGCAGGTGGCCCGGCGCGTCTGTCTTGGAGCCCCGGTGCTTTGGCGATAGAGTGCACAGGCTGCTGGCGCGTCTGCTTGGGCCTCGTGCTATTCGGCAAGTGTGGGAGGTGCCGGCGAGTCTGTCATTGAGCCCCGGTATCGCGGCCGCAGATTGCGCTGGCTGCCCGGCGCTCTGTCCTTGGAGCCCGTGCTATCGCATTAGCAAGTGCGGCCGTGCCGGGTCGCGTCTTCCTTGGCCCCGGCGTTCTCAGGCACGCAGTTAGCGCAGTGTGCCAGCGCGCTGTCTTTGAGCTCTGGTGTATCGGCTATAAGGTAATGAGGGAGAAGCGAGCGGCTACGCCTATTGGCCGTATTAGCTCTGACTCTCCCTCGTCCCGTTCACCCTCTGTCTCCTGGGTGTGGTGCCGGCTCAGGTGTGGTGCGCGGGTCTCTGTCCCTGTCATTGTCTGTCATGTGGGTAGGTCAATGCCTCTCCTCGGGGACCTGATTCAGCCAGCCATGGGGGGTGTGCAGCGTTCGGTGTGCAGCCATCGGTATGTCTCCCCCTCCACGACACTTCCCCGATCCTGCTGCCTCTCATCACCGAGTTTCCACAACTGTCATCTATTTATCCCACCCGCAAGAGTGCTGTCGCGTGGCCATGTCATAAGGAGAGGTATGATGGCGAATGTTGGGGGGGGGCGGGGGGGCAGGGGGGCCATACCCAAGATTCACCCTCAGTGCTGCCTGGACTCAGGTGTGCGTTGGACCAGATGCCCCCACCCAGCCACATGGCAGCCAGAGGCTTAACACACCCGGCCCCCGCTCTCCCCCGCATGGTTACTCAGAGCTCCAGGTGTGGGGCTTTGCTGGTGCCCCTCACTCCTGACCTGCAGCCCCTGCTATCCCAGCCCTGGGCTCCCCCTACCCCAGCTCTGCCAGTGCCCCTCACTCCCAACCTGCAGCCCCTGTCATCCCACCCTGGGCTTCCTACCCCCAAGTGCTGTTAATGGAGGAGTGATGAGAGCCCCAATGACCCTCCATCCTTCTCTGCTTCCTATCTCTGCCCTGTGTGCACTCGTCCTCTGCAGTGTCTCTCTCTTTCACTCTCTCTTTTCCTCTCTCCCACTCTCCCTTCAGCCTTTTCTGCAAACTTGCGGCCCTGGTCAGACACCGGGTCTCTCTGTTCGGTAAGCGCCCCTCGCCGTGGGGCTGGGCTCTCTGGGGGAGTGGGGGGACACCTGGCCTTGCCCATTGCCCACCCTGCGGGACGGGGTTTGGCCTGGGCTGAGCCAAACCCCAGAGGGAGCAGTTGTGACCCATCCCAGATTGCCCTGAGCTCGTCAGAGGCTGTCCTGCCCCCCAGTCCCCACCCCTTTCTCCTCCCACTTGTATCCCTGCCCCCCCACGCTGTGGCCCTTCTTCTCTCCCAGCCTGTGCAGGGCCCAGGCTTGTAGCTAAACAGGTATCTCTTGGCCCCTCTGCCTGGATCCCCCTGCCCCAGTGGGTGCCTGAGCAGGGTCTCTCCCCTCAGGCACAGACGCTGCCGCCGTGGTGAATTGCCTGCACATCCTGGCTCGCTCCTTGGATGCCAGGTGAGCCCCTCAGGCTGGGTCCCCTCCCCAGGGCGTCTGGCAGGGGCAGGATTGGGGCCAGCCAGAGCCATGTGGGGAGGGGGTGAGAAACTGAGACTGAGATGGGGGAGCTAAAGAAATAGGGGAGATTTCACTACCCAGAGACAGGGCCCAGAACTAGGGACCCCTCGCCTGGCATAGAGATGCGTCTCCTCGTGGGGGGCCATGGGGCTGGTTACACAGGACACTTCACCTGGCATGCAGATGCAGCCCCTCTGGGGTGGGGCACGGGTCTGGTTACACAGGGACCCCTCACCTGGTGCGGGGATGCGTCCCCTCTGGGGTGGGGCATGGGGCAGGTTACACAGAGACCCCTCGCTCAGTGCGGGGATGTGCGTCTCCTCTGGGGTGGGGCGCAGAACAGGTTACACAGGGACCCCTCACCGGCATGGATGTGCATCCCTTCTGGGATGGGGCGCAGAGCAGGCTACACAGGGACCCCGCGGTTGAGCCGCTATCTTGGCAGGACGGTGATGAAGTCAGGGCCGGAGATCGTCAAGGCCGGGCTGCGCTCGTTCTTCGAGAGCGCCTCGGAGGACATCGAGAAGATGGTGGAGAACCTCAGGCTGGGCAAGGTGTCGCAGTCCCGCACCCAGGTGAAGGGTGTGGCGCAGAACATCAACTACACCACGGTGGTGCTGCTGCCCGTGCTCACCTCCCTCTTCGAGCACATCGCGCAGCACCAGTTCGGGGACGACGTCATCCGTAAGGGGCAGCTGGGGCCTTGGGGGGGTGGGAGCACCAGGGAGTGGGGGGTGCCAGTGGACACCAGGGGCAGAGGAGGGGATTGGGGATGGGGGCGGCCAGGGAGGGGGGCAGGGAATTTGGAGGGGTGCCAGGGGTGCAGCTGGACTCCCATGGCCCGGCACCAAGTGGCAGTGCTCGGCGCCTCCCCACCCGACACGGGGGCCGCCCCAGCCACAGGGCCGCCGTTTCCATGGTGAATCACCGCCAAGAGCCAGGCAGTGCCCCCCTCTCTGATCTGCCCCCTCCCCACCCCCAGTGGACGACGTCCAGGTCTCCTGCTACCGGATCCTGTGTAGCATCTACTCACTGGGCACCACCAGGAACCCCTACGTGGAACGGTGAGTTGGGAGGCTGGAGCGGAGGGGGGTATCGGAGGGGAGGGTGCAGGGGCGATGGAGCCGGGAGGGGTCGGAGGGGAGGGCGCAAGGGCA
>NC_133779.1:2771554-2822072 GCF_003597395.2 Chelonoidis abingdonii
GGAATGTGACATGGGGCCTTTCCCCTCTAGGGGGCACCAGCCCTGACCCAGCCCCGACCCAGCCCCAGGGCAGAGACTGGCTGGATCAGGGGGGTGGGGAATGGGACACGGGCCTTTCCCCCTGGGGGGCGCCGGCTCTCATCCAGGGGAGGGGGGCTGGGTGGCTCAGTGGGATGGGGAATGGGACACGGGCCTTTCCCCCTGGGGGGCGCTGGCTCTGATCTGGGGGAGGGGGGCTGGGTGGCTCAGTGGGGTGGGGAATGGGACACAGGCCTTTCCCCCTGGGGGGTGCCGGCTCTGATCCAGGGGAGGGGGGCTGGGTGGCTCAGGGGGGCAAGGAATGGGGCGCAGGACCTTTCCCCTCTGATCCAGGCCCGGGGGGAACCAGCTGGCTGGCTCACCCCCGACCCGCCTCCCCCCCAGTCTTCGCCCAGCCCATCGTGAGCAGGGCGCGGCCCGAGCTGCTGCGCTCGCATTTCATCCCCACCATGGAGAAGCTGAAGAAGCGCTCGGGGAAGGTGGTGGCCGAGGAGGAGCAGCTGAGGCTGGAGGCCAAGACCGAGTCGGAGGACGCGGAGCTGCTGATCCGTGACGAGTTCTCGGTGCTCTGCCGGGACCTGTACGCCCTCTACCCGCTGCTCATCCGCTACGTGGACAACAACAGGTGGGCGGGACCTGGCCTGGGAGAGCCACGGCAGGGGGCGGGGCCTGGCCTGGGAGAGCCACGGCAGGGGGTGGGGCCTGCTGCATGTGCCACAGGAAGGGGTGGGACCTGGCCAGGGCATGCCATGGGAGGGGGCGGGGCCCAGCCTGGGGGAACCACACCCCCTCAACTCCAGCAGCTCCAGCCTTGGATAGCAGGGTCCCTGGTTCAAATCCTGCCAGAGCTCGGAACACGCCCCCCTCCCCTGGCACAGGGGGCCCTGTCAGTGCCAGGCAGAGGTCGGGCATCAACTGATGGTGCCCTGTGTATCCCCAGGGCCAAGTGGCTGATGGAGCCCAACTCGGACGCCGAGGAGCTGTTCCGCATGGTGGGCGAGGTGTTCATCTACTGGTCCAAGTCGCATGTAAGTGGGGGCAGGTGGGAGGTGCCAGGAGCCAGCTGCAGGGACAGGCGGGGAAGTGCTGGGGGTGCTGGGCTGCGGGGAGCGGAGCAGGGACTCGGCGGGGGGCGCTGGGCTGCGGGGAGCAGGGGCGGGGGCTTAGCTGCGCTGTGTGGTTGGGGGCGGGGGCTCAGTGGGCGGCACTGGGCTGCGGGGAGCGGGGGCGGGGGCTTGGCGGGGGATGCTGGGCTCCAGGAGGACAACTCTGTCCCCTTCCCCCAGAATTTCAAGCGGGAAGAGCAGAACTTCGTGGTGCAGAACGAAATTAACAACATGTCCTTCCTGACGGCCGACAGCAAAAGCAAAATGTCCAAGGTGAGACCATGTGGGGCGCTGGGGAGCTGTGCCCGGGGACTGTGGCGCAGGGCAATCGCGGGGGATTCACACCGGCAAGGCCTCCTGGACGTTGCCCGACCCGGCACCTCCACACTCCCTGCTCCAGATGTGCAAACGCTCGTGTGACTCCAGGTGCCGATGTTCGGTGCCAAATCCTGTCCCGAGGGCTCTCGGGTTCGGCTGGGTGGGCAGAGGGGGCGGCCCTGCTGTATGGTCTTCTGCACGCTGGTTCCTCGCCGGGCCGGAGCTCACAGCACCAGTAGAGAAGGGGACCGTGGGGCGCAGATTCTCCCTGTGTGTGGGGCTGGCGGGGGGCTTCCTGGTGACTCCGTGAGCCACTGTGATTCGGGCTATGGGTGCTGGGGGGTGGTCCCATGAGCCGCCCTGATCCCGTCTGCAGGGTGCTGTCCTGCCACCACCGATCTAACCGCCGGGGGCGCCATTCTGCCATCCTCCCCCCATGTAACCTCCAGGGCGCTGTCTTATATGTGCAGTGGGGGCAACGTGGCCTGGGCGGCCCCGCTCTCATCCCAGGCGTGTGCTGCAGCCGCCGTGGGGGCTCGTGGCCCGTCTAATGTGTCTATTCTGTCTTGTCTCCCCTTCTCTCCTGGCCCGGTGCCTTTAGTCTGGAGAAGGCCAGGTAGCGTCTCACTTCTCTTCGGCCGCACAGAGACCGCATGGCGCCTTGTGTCTGTGTCTGATTTGCCAGCCCCCCGCCCGCTCCCGCCCAGTGGTGGGGTCCTCCCCAGCCCCCCGTGTGCCCATGGTACCCTGTGTTGCACGTCCCAGCAGCCGGGGGCTGGGCGAGCTATAGTGCCCACTGCACCCGGCCCACGGGCTCTGTAGGCACCCAGCCCACCGGTCCCCGGGGTACTTGACCCGCAGCCGTGCGGTAGGCCTGGTGTTGCAGCCCTGCGTCACCTTCCCTCTGCCAGGGCTTTTCACCAGCGACGTGGAGCCCAGCACTGGGGATTTCTGCCCCCCCGCCCCCCCCGGCATTTGCTCCTTGCCCCCATCTGTCTCTCAGCCCTGAAGCCGCATGCGCCAGGTCAGCTGTCTCCGGCTCCTCATCCGAACTGGTTGGGCTCCTCAGGGCTCTCGCTGTGCAAAGCTGGGGAGTGGGGGGGCGGGGAAGGTTCTGCCACACACACACCCCTGCCGCCCGATCACAGATCTCATAATCACCCCTCGTGACATCCCAGCCGGAGGGGAGGGGAGGAGGCGGTGCACAGGGATGTCGCAGGCAGATTATGCTGCCCTGCCTGCCTGCCGGATTGTGTGTGCTGTGGGGTGGGGTGCAGCTGTTGAGGTGCAGGGGAGCTGTCTGCGCCATCCCCTCCCTGGTTTGTGCTCCCTCCAGGGGTCTGGCTCCTCCCTCTCTAAGCTTGGCAGGGGCCGCCCCAGGAAGAGCTGTGGTGTCCCTTGGGGGGGGATGTCTACACACGACAGTTCCCTCAGACCCTGTGTTTCCCGGCGGCTCACAGGGTCCACTGCCCCCCGCTGAGGTGACCCTGGGCTCCCATGGCCTGAGCTCACCGGCCGTTCCCAGGTGAATTTGGGGAGCCTGAGCCTCCCGCTGTGCCAGAGTCGGGGGTGACACGGCCCTCCTCTCACACAGAGAACTTGGGCCGGGCGGCTGGTTCAGAACTGGAGATTCCTGAATTGTCAGCATCTGCAACAAAGCGATTGTGTCCCCTGGCGGGGGCCCCTTCAGCTGAGCTATCGGGGTCCCCCCAAACTCCTCATCTTTTCCCTTTCACTCTTTTCAAGTTGCCCTGCTCCTTCCCTCCCCCTATGGAGGTGGGAAGCCCCGCCCCCTTGGGACACCCCACCCCTCCAGCTTGGTGGGGGTGGGGCTAGCCAGGTACCCCTCTCAGGGCTGGAGGGGCACTGCTGTGGCCAGACGCTTCTGCCTTGGCATGTTGGCTGGAGGCAGAGCACCGGGGGGTTGTGGGGGTTGCTGTCAGGGCCCCACCCTGACACACCCCGGACCCCCAGGCGGGCAACTCAGAGCAGGAGCGGACCAAGAAGAAGCGGCGGGGGGATCGCTACTCCGTGCAGACCTCGCTCATCGTGGCCACGCTGAAGAAGATGCTGCCCATCGGCCTCAACATGTGCTCGCCCACCGACCAGGAGCTCATCACCCTGGCCAAGGGCCGCTACGCCCTGGTGAGCCGGGGGAGGAGCCTGGGAGAGTGGGGGCGGAGCCAAGGAGAGAAGGGGCGGAGCTAGTGAGAGCAGGGGGAGGAGCTTGTTGAGCAGGGGGAGGCGCCTGTGAGAGTGGGGGAGGAGCCAAGGAGAGAAGAGGCAGAGCCAGTGAGAGCAGGGGGCAGAGTCTGGGAGAGCAGGAGGTGGAGCCAAGGAGAGAAGGGGCAGAGCCAGTGAGAGCAGGAGGAGGAGCTGGTTGAACAGGGGGCGGAGCCAGGAAGAGTAGGGGAGGAGCCAGCAATGGAACAGGTGGGGCTGTTGTCCTGGGGGATGCAGTGAGTTGGGGGGCGGTTCAAGGGGGCTAAGCGGGAGGGGTGGCGATGAACTCCTGGGGTGGGAGCGGCTTCTCACCCTGGTGACGAACTCTGTACCCCCCCCAGAAAGACACCGACGAGGAGGTGCGGGATGTTCTCAACAACAACCTGCACCTGCAGGGCAAGGTGAGTGTCGTCCCCCCGCATGCCGGCACCCCCCTTCCACCCCGGGCAGCACAGGCCAGCCCCCCCCTTACCCTCCCCCAGGTGCCACGGACCAGCCCCCCCTTTTCCTCTCCGGTGCCATGGTGCCATGGGCTGGCCCCACCTTCTCCCCTCTCTGGGTGCCACAGGCCAGCTGCTCCCTCCCCCCTGGGTGCTATGGGCCAGTCCCCCTTTCTCAGCCTCTCCGGGCACCATGGGCCGTCTCCCATTTTGCTCCCCCAGTGTCGTGCCCTAGCCCAGGACGCTCAGGCTCCGGCCTGCTCCCCCTTGCCCCATGGACTGATGTACGTCTCCCCAGCCCACCCCGAGGCGCCGTGTCTGACAGCCCTTCCCCCCGGCAGTGCGAGAACCCCGCGTCCATGCGCTGGCAGATGGCCCTGTACCGCGAGATGTCGGGCAAGGCCGAGGATGCCAACCGGCCTGAGAAGATCGTGCGACGGGTGCAGGAGGTGTCGGCTGTGCTCTTCCACCTGGAGCAGGTGAGGGCTGCAGGGCAGGGGGCATAGAGCAGGGGGGGGCTGTGTGGAGGGGGATAGTGCGGGGGCGGGGCTGTGCAGCTGGGGAGGGCTGTGGTGGGGGTCATAGTGCAGGGGTGGGGCTGTGGGGTGGGGGCTTCAGTACAGGGAAAGGGCTGCATGGCGGGGGGCATAGCGCAGGGGTGGGGCTATGTGGGGGCAGGGCTGCAGGGCGGGGGGCATAGCGCGGGGGAGGGGCTGTGCTGTGGGCCCCCCGGCTCTAACTCCCCGTGGCCCTGCAGACTGAGCACCCCTACAAGTCGAAGAAGGCCGTGTGGTACAAGCTGCTGTCCAAGCAGCGCCGTCGCGCTGTGGTCGCCTGCTTCCGCATGACGCCGCTCTACAATGTGCCCAGGTCAGCGCTGGATCTGCCCCGGCCAGGGGATCCGGCCCCCCAACCTTCCCCCCGCCAGGGGATCTAGGCCCCCCAACCTTCCCCCAGCCAGGGGATCCACACATCCCAACTTTCCCCTGCTGGGGGAGCTACAGCCCCTGCTGTGTGGCCCATGTCCTCCACCCTCCCATTGTATGAGATCGAGCTCCCTGTACAACCCACCCCCCCCCCCGATCCGCCGTGCCCCCCACCCTGCAGGATCCGTGCCCTCCTCAAAACGGCTCCAGGTGGGATGCTGGCTGCTCAGTGGGTGCAGCCGGGGTGGGGGTGTCTGGGTCAATCCCTGCCCCCTAACCCCTGCCAGGCCTCTGATCTCCCCCTTCCCCCAGGCACCGGGCCTGTAACATGTTCCTGGAGAGCTACAAGCTGGCCTGGATCGTCACAGAGGAGCATGCCTTCGAGGACAGGATGATCGACGACCTGGCCGTGAGCCAGGGGCACTGGGTGGGGCGGGGACTTGGAGGAGGTCGAGCTTTCCATATCCCACAGCCAATATGCCTGTGTCCTTTCCCTTCCTGGGTCCCAGGATGCCTGGGTCCCGTTCTTGCCCAGGTCCCATCCACACCCAGGCACCGGTTTCCATTCCCTCCTGCTCCCTGCTCTCTCACCATTGTCCCTGAGGCTTGGGGCAGCAGGATGTCAGCGGTGGGGGGGCTGTGGGGGAAGGAGTGATGGAGAAATGGCTGGAAGTGGGGCTGGGGCAGGCTCCTGGGCCTATGGGCTGAGTGTGGGAAAAGTCGGGCGCACCAGGCTCTCTCTGGCGGGGACGCGTGGGGCCCCTAGCGGGTTCGCAGCTGCTGACTCTCCACTGTCCTGCTGGGGGAGTAGAAACCGGGCGAGGAGGAGGAGGAGGAGGAAGAGCAGATGGAGAAGAATCCCGACCCCCTGCATCAGCTCATCCTGCACTTCAGCCGCACAGCGCTGACGGAGAAGAGGTGGGTGCCGGGGGTGGGGGCAGCATCCACATTTAGCCACCCAACCTGGAGAGTGAATCGCCTGCTGGGCCCCGGAGTGGGTGTGGGGGCTCGGAGCCAGGACTCTTGGGTTCTATCCCATGTTCTGGGAGGGGAGTGGAGGCTAGTGGTCAGAGCAGGGGGGGTTGGGAGCCAGGACTCCTGGGTTCTATCTCCAGCTTGGGGAGGGGAGGGTCCAGGCTCTGTTGTAGAACTGTTCAGCTGGCTTCTCTGGAGCGTGTGGTCTTGGATCTAACTCTGGCCCGTGCGCTGCCTTTCAGCAAACTGGACGAGGACTATCTGTACATGGCCTACGCCGACATCATGGCGAAGGTGAGTGACCCCAAGTCCACACCAGCTTCTCACAGCCCGTCTCACCCCCTGGCCCCTCCCAGCACATGTCTCACCCAACGCCCCCTTCCCTTCCCAGTGCGTCCCCCCATTTCCCTTCCCCATCATTTACCGAGGCTGGTTTGAGCATTCTCAGAAGAGCCCATTGCACTTGTGAGCGGAGTCACATTCGAACCCGGCTCTCTGGGTATTTAAGCTGCAGAGGGTTTGAATCCTTCCCTCCCCGGACTCTCCCCTCACACCAGCTTTGCAGTAAGGGGCAGTTTACCCTTCTCCAGCACCTTCACAAGCTTTTGTTCCTGCTGCTCTGGAGTGGCCATAGGAAAACCCCCAGGTCACAGCCCTGTGGGCAATAGTAACTATGTAGTAACTTGAGAATAATGGCAAAATATCTTTGGAATAGCAATGCCATAGCAGCTGTATAATATTTTTGGAATAAGTGTGTGGTATCTTTGGAGCAGTGATGTAGCAACAGTGTAGTAGCTTTGGGGTATCTAGGTAGTGTCATTTTGTAATATTGTAGTGTCTCTGTAGCAACGATGGAGTAACGGTTTCGTATCTCCAGAGTAGTAGCATGTGTCTGTGGAGTACATAGTACTAATGCAGTGTTGCTGGAGTAACAAAATACTAACAATTGTAGTGTTGCTGGAGTAACAGTGCCATATACCTGGCGTAACGGAAGAGTAACAGCAGAATGTCTCTGGAGTAACAGTGTGCTAATGGCGCAGTATCCCTGGAGTAACATTATAGTGTCCCTGGAGTAATGATGTACTAACTTCGTAGTATCTCTGGAGTAGTGGTGTGGTATATCTAGAGTAACAATGTGCTGACAGTTTGGTATCTCCAGAGTAATAATTTAGTATCTCCCGAATAATGGTGTTGTGTTTCTAGAGTAACAGTGTACTGACAGTGTGGTATCTCCAGAGTGACGACGTAGTATCTTCAGAGTACCGGTGAAGTATCACTGGAGTAATGCCATAGTATCTGGATTGGAGGGGGGACGGGAGTATTTGGCTCCCATGCACCCCTCACTCTGGCTCCCTTTCACTTCCAGAGCTGTCACATTGAAGAAGGTGAAGAGGCAGGTGGTGAGAAAGACGAGGAGGAGGCCGAAGGCTCCTTTGAGGTAGGTGATCCCCTCCCTACCTCCAGTCCTGGCCCCAGCCCCTGCCTGCGCTGACCCTTGTGTCTCCATGCCGCAGGAGAAGGAGATGGAGAAGCAGAAGCTGCTCTACCAGCAGTCACGGCTGCACAACCGCGGGGCGGCCGAGATGGTGCTGCAGATGATCAGCGCCTGCAAAGGTGAGATTGGACACCCGCTTGGGGAGGGACAGTGGGGCGGATTGACGGGAGGCTGGCAGGTTGGGGGGTGCCATGTGCCAGGCTGGTAACCAGCATTGCCTTGGTTATCGACAGGGGAGCCAGGCGCCATGGTGTCCTCCACCCTCAAGCTGGGCATCTCCATCCTGAACGGAGGCAACGTGGAAGTGCAGCAGGTACAGCTGGTCTGGTGTCGCTCCCAGGGCCAGGTCCCCAGCACTTTACTCAGTCCTTATGCAGGCAAAGATCCCTCTGAGCCTGGGAGTGATGACTGAGTCACGGCCAAGGAGCTCGGCCTCCTGCTGAGTAACCAGACAGTCATGTCCAAGGAACACATTAGTAACCACTGAGTAACAGGTGAAGGAGTGTGGGTTAAAGAGAGCTTATGCCCTGAGTAACAAGGGGAGTATGCAGTGAGTAATGGCTGAGTAATGAGTGAATGTGCACTGAGTAATGATGGACAACGTGATGTGTAATGGCTGAATAACAATGGAGTAAGTGCTGAGTAACTAATGGGTACACACTGAGTAACGAGGGAGAATGTGCTGAGTACAGCTGAGTAGCTAACAGGCATGCAGAGTAATGACGGAGGACAGGGTGAGTAACGGGCTGAGTAATGAAGGAGGACAGACTGAGTAACGGGCTGAGTAACAGGCTGAGTAACAAGGGGACAGGCTGAGTAACTGCCTGAGTAACGAGGGAGGACAGGCTGAGTAACTGCCTGGGTAACAAGGGAGGACAGGCTGAGTAATGAGGAAGAACAGGCTGAGTAACAAGGGAGGATGGGCTGAGTAATGGGCTGAGTAATGAGGGAGCACAGGCTGAGTAACAGGCTGGGTAATGGGCTGAGTGACCGACTGAGTAACAAGGGAGGACAGGCTGAGTAACGGGCTGAGTAACGAGGGAGCACAGGCTGCGTAACGGGCTGAGTAATGAGGGAGCACAGGCTGAGTAACAGGGTGGGTAATGGGCTGAGTAACCGACTGAGTAACGAGGGAGGGCAGGCTGAGTAATGGGCTGAGTAACGAGGGAGGACAGGCTGAGTAACGGGCTGAGTAACGAGGGAGCACAGGGTGGGTAATGGGCTGAGTAACCGGCTGAGTAACGAGGGAGGACAGGTTGAGTAACTAACAGGTATGCTGAGTAACGAGGGAGTAGTTGCTGAGTAGCCACTGAGCGTCGCTACCTTTGTCCCCGCAGAAGATGCTGGATTACCTGAAGGAGAAGCGGGAGGTGGGTTTCTTCCACAGCGTGCAGGCCTTGATGCAGACCTGCAGGTGAGCGGGGCCGTCCGTCGTGTGTCCCCCTCTGTCCCGGCCTGCTCCCTTCCTCCCGCCCCACAGGCCGAGCTGGCCCCTGCTGGCCTCCTTTTCCTTCCTGTGTCCGGCCCGTCTCCGTCTCGCCTTTGGGTGCCAGCTGTTCCCCTCCCTGCCCTGTTCCCACGGAGAGCCAGCAGTTGGGGGGACCCCCAGGGGAATCGATCCCCTTTGCCCAGAGCGGCATCGCACGGCCCTGCTCCCCATCCCCCAGCGTGCCGGGGCGAGCCCCCAGCAGCCTCCTGCTCCGTACCCCCGGGGGGGCTGGGCCCCTCCATCGTGCTGCACTGAGGGGTGAAGAGTTGATGTTGATGGCAGGGTCACTCCACGCCCCTCCCTCCGAGGCTCTCTTGACCCCCATTTCTCCCTGCAGCGTCCTGGACCTCAACGCCTTCGAGCGGCAGAACAAGGCCGAGGGGCTGGGCATGGTGACGGAGGAAGGAACAAGTGAGTCCGCGCTGCCCCCACCCCTGTGACACTGGCTGCTGCCCCCAGCCCTGCAGCTCGCTGCCCCCTATCCCTCCCAGGCCCCCCCATATCTCAGCCCCAAGCCCTGCAGATCTCTGTCCCCCATCCCTCTCCGGCCCAGCCCCGCCAACATCTCAGGCCCAAGCCCTGCAGATCTCTGCCCCCCACCCTCTTGGCTAGGGCTGCTGGGGGTTGTGGGGTGCTGCCACAGCGAGCGAGTGATGGCCTCGGGGGATCTCAGGCCCCAATCCCAGCAGCCCCTGGGGCAGGGTCACTCACGCTAACGAAGCATCTAGCGGCCCGGTGATGGGACTGTGGCTGCTGGAGCCTCTAAGCTAATGGGCCTGAATCTGAGCTGGGGTGTGTGGATCCGCAGGTCCTGGGTTCAATCCCCTCTCGAGGTGGTCGGCAGGTGCTGGGAGGACAGGCTCTGGGGGCATCACCCAGCGAAAGGGGGACGTCTAGGGCAGGTTATGGAGGGCACAGTAAGATGAGTCAGTGCCGCCCTTCCCCCAGGGGAAGTCTGGTGGGGGAGCTGATCCTGCAGTGACTGCTAGGAAGGGCTGGATCAACTGCTCTCACGGGTCTGGGCCCATCTAGCCCGGCCTCCCGTCTCAGCTGGGGGAACCCTGCAGCTAGAGCTGATGGGGCACCAAGGGCCCCTCCCCCTCCTTCCACCGCAGCCCCTCCCCACCCTCGGTTTGTGTTCATAGCTGCCGTGTGGTTGCGGGCTCCCCCCCAGAGTGAGGCGCTGCTATTAATCCGGATTGTAATAATGCCCCTCCCCCCTTCCCGTCCCACCTGGGGCGGCTCCGACTCCACATTAATGGCGTTAATCTGGTTTTAATCATCTCCTTTTCCTTTGTGCTGTGACGTGTTGCGCTCACCTCCTCTCTCCTCCCCTTCTCTTCCTTTTCCCCCACTCCCCCATCCCCCTCTCACCGGCACCCCCAGTCATCCGTCGGGAAAATGGTAAATAACCCACAGCTGTGGTGGTTTCTTTTTCCGGGCATTTTCTTGGTCTGTTTTCTAACCCGGCGGGCTTGTCCCAACACCAATGGCTGATCAGAACCCCCTGCCCCCCCACATGGGCCCTGCCTATCCATCGCGGGGTGGGGAGTCCCCGGCAGGTGTGTTGAGGCCGGAGGGGGAGGGGCAGCTTTGTTTTTGTTATTGTAGGGTTGCTAGTGAGCGCCGGCCTGCCTGTGCTGATGTGTTTCTTGGAGGGAGCTGAGGCTGGTCTCCTGGGTTTGTTATCATAGGGTTGCTGGGCTGGGGGAGGAAGCACAAGCTAAGCATGCCAGTTTGCTATTCTAGGGTCTCTCAAGCACGGAGCTGTGCTCACGGGTTGTTGTATTGCACGTGGATGCTAGGCTGCTGTATTACCGCACGTACACGCAAGGTTACTTAGCCGCACACACTTACTTGTGATTATTGCGGGGGCCTGTGTGCTGCCAGGTTGTGTACGTCAGCTTGTTATGGTAGGGTCCCCCCTTGCCAAGTCTGCATTGCTCTCAGTCTGAGGGAGCAGCAGGAAACACCGATTTCAATCAGTGCTGTGAATCAGGTTTTGTACTTTTTAGTTATTTCCCTGCCGAGGGCTCGATTCCCATCAGCCTTTTATGCCATTCAGGATGACTTCTGCCAGTTAGGACAATACCCCCCAGCTACAGGCATTGATTGACGATTCGTGCGGCTTAACTTGCCTGGAGTCAGAGTCTGCCATTCTGTGGTTGTGATTTTTTCAGAGAAGGGCGAACGGTGCCTTTCTTGTTTGCTAGACGATGACGCCATTTCTACAGGTGATTTGCGTCAAGCTCCATTTGGGTGGAAAAGTTCAACTCAGTGACAATTGCACAAAACTAGCATTTGAATGAAAGCAAACAGGCTGGAAACATTAAAAATTAAAAAGTTTATCAGGCGGCGTTTTGTAGTGAAAATTAGCTGATCTATTCAGCAAAGGAAGCATCTGTGGCTAGTGAAATGTAGCAGCCATTTCTGGTTACCATGGACTTCAGGACTGTAGAACTAGTAGATCTCGTCCTCTCCAAGACTGGGGAAGGAAACAGTCTCCCAGTGGGTCACTGAACTTTGGGTGGCCTGGCCAGTGAATTGAACTAGTTGAATAAACTGAAAAGGCTAAAATATTCTCTCTTCCCTTCCTGAAGCCAGCTTAGCCCATCGGCAAACTCTGGCTCCTGGGGCTCATCCGGGGACTTGCACCAGTTCAATGCTGTGACTTGCTGGGAAATTTGGCAGCAAATATGGACGGGCTGAATCTTCGTTTCTGTATTCGGGTTAAAATGTTTTAACAGTATAAATTTAGGTTGTGATATTGATTATCAGTTTCCAATTTAATTTTAAATAGGTTTATTGTTAAAAAATAAACCTGCATTTCATTTAAACTTTAAAAAAATCTGATTTAAATTTTAAAATACCCTTTCGAGTTTTTTTAACAATCAAGGTTATCAACCCGGTTGAACATGCTGGTTTTTTATGGTGGTCAGACCCAGCAAGGGGCGCTTGTTTGTTATGGTAGGGTCTCCCTGTGGCTGGTTTGTTATGGTAGGCAGACCCAGCCGTGGATGCTGGTTTGTTATGGTAGGGTCTCCCCAGGGGGATGCTTTGTTATGGTAGGATCTCCGGGGGAGAAGCTGGTTTGTTATGGTGGGCAGACCCAACCCAGGAGCTGTGGTGACCACTGTGTCGTGCCGTCTCCCCCCTCCCTGGGGTGTGTCAGGCTCGGGGGTTCTGATCAGCCTTGCGGGGGAGGGGGAACGTGTTTCTGTGGCTCCACGTGGCATGTCCTGCAGCTTAGGCCCCGCCCCCAGCGTGCCCCTGGCAGCCTGGAACCGGTGCCTGCTGGGCGTGGCCTCTCCCGATCTGCACTGAGTACTAACCGCACCCCTTCCCCCCGCCCCCTGCGCTGGAACCAGGGCACTCCGGTGCCCTCGCCATGAGCCACGTTCCCCACTCTCCTCGGGGACACGCCTGCCCCTTCTGATACCCTGTCACGGACCCCTTCTCCTCCCCCAGCACTCTCTGGTCTCTTGGGGCTATGGGCGTGGGCAGGACTGAGCTACCCTCTTATTGACCAGATTCCAGCCAGCTTGACGCCCTGGGTAGGCGGAACGTGGCATCTTTGTGTTACCGACGTGGCTGCTTGTAGCCTCTGAACTGGAGAGGAGCAATGTGCCGTCTCTGTAGTAACGCTGGTGTCTTTCTTCTTTGGGTGCTTGTTCATGTCCAGTGCAATCAGGTGTGCGTGACAGCTGGAAGATTTCCCCCCTAGCAGTGGCCGTAGTGTCAGCCTGGGCACCCCCAGGAGTCGCGCCTTCATAGCACCCAATATGGGACCCTGCCGACCCGCCACCACTCAGTTCCTCCTTACCACCTGCTTTGCAGTATCTATCCTAGTGTACAGAGTTAGCACAGTAGTTATAGTTAGTGTAGATTCCTTATCAGTTTCCTTTGCGGGGGGTCTTCCCCCGACGTCTTCCCCCGGCACTGGCGTATGCCTCGATCCCCAGGCTTTAAACTGTGCTCGGACTGTGCAGGTTTCTGCCAAGACGCTACCCGCACTCATAGGACCTTAAGCGTCTGGGCAAAGGGTATCCCTGATACTGCTGCAAGATCTAGAAAGGGTTTTGCCCAAGGACCCTTGAGGACAGAGAGCAGCATCTCCGGGCATTACTTGTGGAGGTGGCTTTTCAGCCCCAGTTGGAGCCTGCCATGCCTGACGCAGCCTTGAGCGCCGCGTCCTCGGTGTGCAGCGCGCTGGTGTCGAGGAAGGACTCAGTCAGAGACCCTCGATGCCAGCATCAGTGAGGCCGCGCTTCCCGGCTGTCTCCAGCACCCAAGGCTTGAATCATTGCACCTCACAACATGCAAGCTGAACCCAGTGGAGCTTGCCTACCCAGACCAGGTTAGGCAAGTCCTCCTGGTCAGTAGGAAACTCTCCACCAGGGCTACCTACCTTGTCAAGTGGAAGAGATTTTCAATCTGGATGGCGCAGCATCATTTACCCCCAACGCTCGCTTTGGAGCCATGAATACTGGACTGTCTTCTCCAGCTCAAACAGCAGAGGCTGTCCATGTCGTCAGTAGTGGTTCACCTCACTGCCATTTCAGCTTTCCATCTAGGTGCAGAGGGACGGTCAGTCCTCGCCAACCCATAGTCAGTCATTTTCTGAAAGGTCTCGATAGGCAATATCCATACATCAGGCAGCCGATCCCGCCTTGGGACCTTAACTTGGTCCTTTCCAAACTAATGGGGCCGCCATATGAATCACTGGCAACGTTCTCCCTGCTCCCTCTGTCGTACAAGGTGACGTTTCTGGTAGCCATAACCTCATCTAGGAGGGTGTCTGAGCTCAGGGCCTTAACATCCAACCCTCCCTACACTGTGTTCTGTAAGGACACGGTGCTGCTCAGGCCTCACCTGGCTTTTCTCCCGAAAGTCATCTCCCATTTTCACATCAACCAGGACATCTTCCTCCCGGTGTTCTGTCCTAAGCGGCAGGGAGCAGAGGCTTCTCTTGTTGGACGTCCCGCAGAGTGTTCGCCTGCTACATCAAGAGAACAAAGCCTTTCTGAAAGTCCAGTCAACTCTTCGTGGCCGTGGTGGACAGAGTGAAAGGTCTTCCTGTTTCCTCTCAGCTGATTTCGTCGTGGATCATGCATGCATACGTGAGTGCGACAACCTGCTCCTTCGATCGCTGCGCACTCCACCACGCTTTCACCACACACTGTGCAATCACCCAGCAGGCCTAAGACGACGCAGCGTTTGGTAGAGCAGTGCTCCAATCAGAGAGCATCTAACCTTGGGCTTGGGAGTCACCTGGTTGGAATGGACAGGAACAAGCACTTGAAGAAGAAAAAACAGTTACTCAGCTTCTCATAACTGTTGTTCTTCAAGATGTGTTGTTCATGTCCAGTCCAACACCCACCCTTCATCCCTTCTGTCAGGATAGCCAGCAAGAAGGAACTGAGGGGGTGGTGGGTCGGCCGGGTCCCATATTGGCCGCCATGAAGGCTTGATTCCATGCGGCGCCCAGGCTGACCCTACAGATGCTGCTAGGGAGAAAATCTTCCGGCTGGCATGCATGCAGCGCGTGCATACCTGATTGCAATGGACATGAACAACACATCTCGGAGAGCAACAGTTACAAGAAGACAAGTAGCAGTTCCTTGTAGCAGCACCATAGTAGTGATGTATCCTCATCGAAACTTTGTGGTTGCTTTCTCGTAAAGCTGTGACGTCTTTGGGGCGTCAGTGAGATCGAATGTTCACAGTATTGTGGTGTCTTTCTAGAAATTATATGACGTCTCTGTAGTATCTTTGTTGTAACAATGTGGTGTCCTATAATAACAATGCAGTAGTATCTTCATAGGATCTTCGTGGTGGTTTTGTAGTCTGTTTGGCGTATCAGTGTGGTGTCCTTGGAGGAACATCATAAAAGTATTTTCTTAGTATCTTTGTAGTCGTTCCTTCGGAGCATCTGCGTAATGACAATATAGTAACAACCCTTGCTGCATCTCTGTGCTAATATTGTAATAGTAACTTGGTAGTATCTTTGTGGTAACAGTGGGTGGTGACTTTGTAGTGTCTGTGTGGTCACAGTATGGCAGTATCTGGGGAGTAACAATGTAGTTCTTTTGCAGTGTCTCTGTTCTAATACTGTGGTAGTATCTCTGTGGTAACCATCTGCAAGTATCCGGGTAGTAACAATGTGATAGCATCTTTGCAGTATCTCTGTTCTAATACTGTGATAGGATCCGGGTAGTAACTTCACTAAGTGGTGGTTTGGGAGTCGTAACTGTCACACACACACGTTAGCGTCTCTCTAAACAGCACAGCAGCAGACACAATTGGGGGCAACTCTACCTAGACCTGGGTGAGACGACCTGAGATGACCCCTTCCTGCCCTGCTCCCTGCCCCCCAGCGCTGTGATCTCCAGTGAGCAGGGGAGAGGAAGGGGGAGTCGGCAATGGGGAGAACGCTAGCTGCGAAGGGGAGGAAGTGAACGGTGGGAAAGGGGCTGGTCATTAACGCCGCATGGGGCGAATCTGCCTGGGATCCAGGCACACAGCCCCTGCCCGCAATGGGATTCATACCAGCATTAACACCCAGTGCCGCAGTATGGCTGGTGTGACCGATCCACTGCCCTTTGCCATTAATCCTCTTAACCACCCAGGAGTCGCATCCAGCTGGGGCCAGATGTGGCAGATGTTACTCAGACACCGCCCTTGTGTTACTCTGACTCGACTCTTACGATAGTCCTGTGTTTTTTCCTGCATTACTCAGACGTTACTCCGACATTACTGGACTGCTCCTGCGTTATTCCAGCAGTACCCTGATTTCACTCCTAGTTACTCTGACTTTACTTCTCATTAGCCTGACTTGGTGCCTACATTACTCAGACTCAACTCTTGCAAAACTCCCACCTGTCTCTTTGCCTGAGTTCAGATGTCAGGATTTGGCCCCGACAGAATTTTTTAAACGTTAATATTGGTCCCTCTCCCTCAATACCCTCCCCTCCTCCCTTTTAATTCTCTTTATCCTCCCACCCAACCGCCCGCTGCACCGGCCAGGCAGGGACCCTGCCAGGACCAGCTCTGCTGGCACCAGGATGTCCGGGATGAGGATATTGTTCTCCAGCTGGTAAAAAGAAACAATATCCCACCCGCCCCATCCCCCACGGGCGACAACTCAGAGGAGCCCTGTGGGTCCCTAATGAGACGCATGCTGCCTGAACCCACTAACCTGAGCTGAAGCCTGCAGGCCTTCTTCAGGTTCAACTCCCATGCGAACCAGTGGGCCAGATCCTGAGCTCCTTACTCAGGGGTTACTCCCTACTTACTCACGGTGAGGGTTGCTCCCTCCCCATTTGGGTGTTACTATCTCCTTAGTGAGGGATTACTCTTTCCCGACTTGGGGGTTACTCCCTCCTTACTTGGGGCGGGGGTTACTCTCTCCCTACTCGGGGTTTACTCCATCCTTACTCAGGGTGGGGGTTACTCCCTCTTATGATCTCATAGTGTTGAGCCCTGAGCAAGGCCTTCCAGGTGGTGCCCCCGTGTGCTGTGTCCCAGAGTGTGGGCTGCCTGGCTGCCGCTGGCCCCTCTCCCCATGCCCCCTGAGTGTGCTAACCCAAGTGGTGCTGCACCCAGGCCGCCTCGCCCGGTCGCAGCTGCTAACGTTGGCCAGTTCTGTCTCTCCCCCTCCCCTTGCCCTGCTGTAGGAGAGAAGGTGATGGCAGACGACGAGTTCACGCAGGATCTCTTCCGGTTCCTGCAGCTCCTGTGTGAGGGCCACAACAACGGTACGGCCAGCTGGCTCGGCTTGGGGGCCGCACGGAGCCCAGGGGCCAGGGGGAAGGCATGGCTCCTCTGGGCGGGGAACGTGAGGGCAGTGGGAGGGGGGGTGCAGCTGGCTGGCTGGGTACTCTGTGGGTAGCAGGGCAGGGGGGTGCTGGGGTGGGCCCTGGGGTGGGCGCATGGACAGGTAGATGGGGGATGGGAAGCCGGGGATGGATGAAGGGGCAGGTGCAGCGGGGGCCCTGCAGATGGGTATGTGGATGGGGGGGTGGATTGTGGGTGGGTACCTGGGTCGATGGGAGCCTGGGTGGGCCCTGGGCCTTGTGGGTAGCTGGGGGGGTGGGTGCTGGGGGGGGGCAGTGGGCACTATAGTAGGTGGGGATGGGGCGGGCGGTCGTGATCGCAGGGGGAGCCTGGGCACTTGGACTGCGACAGGTGGCCGTTTGAGCGTGTGGGCGAGTGACCGGGGCAGAGCCTAGCAGTGGAGTGGTTAAGTGCGGGGCTGGGCACTATGGTAGGTGGGGAAGGCACGTAGGGGCCGTGGCTCATGGGTAGGTGGGGGCTAGGACGGTGGTGGGGCGCCGAGAGTGGCACTATGTATGTGGGGGGAGGGCGCTTGCGGTGGGGGCATAAGGATACTATGGGTATGTGGGGGGGCGGTTGCTGCAGATGGGTGGGTAAGTGGGGGCCGGGGGGGCCAAGGGCACTATGGGTAGGTGGGGGGGGCGGGTGCTGCTTGTGGTCAGAGGCAGAGTCCCATGCGTGACCAAGACATTGTGGGCGGGGAGCAAAGCCCCCCTGCCCGTCGCGGCGCCCCCCTGCCCGTCCCGGCCACCCCATGCCAAGGGGTCTGGGCAGCGCTCGGCAGCGAGTCGCTGCGAGGGGCTGACCCAGCGTCTCCCCCCTGCAGATTTCCAGAACTACCTGCGCACGCAGACGGGCAACACGACCACCGTCAACATCATCATCTGCACCGTGGACTATCTGCTGCGACTGCAGGTCAGCGCCCCCGCCCCACCGCACCCCACCAGCTGCCCCCCGTCAGTGGGCACCGGCTCCCGGAAACCCCCCGTGGGCACCGGCTCCCAGAGACCCCTCCCTGCCAGGCAGCCGTCTCCTGCAGCCTTTCCCCCTCGGCCCATGGCACAGACCGCTCTGGGGGCGGGGGGAAGGTGCCTGCTCAGCCTGCCGACCCTGCAGCCAATGGGGGCGGGGGGCGTAGCCCCAGGATCAGCACTAACCCCCCTGCTGCCCCCAGGAGTCCATCAGCGATTTCTACTGGTACTACTCGGGCAAGGACGTCATCGACGAGCAGGGCAAGCGCAACTTCTCCAAGGCCATGGCTGTGGCCAAGCAGGTCTTCAACAGCCTGACAGAGTATATCCAGGTATGGCCCGGGCGCTGCTCCATGGTGCTGCCCCCAGCACTGCCCCCTGGCATTGCCCCCAGTATATCCAGGTACGGCCCGGGCACTGCCCCCTGGCGCTGCCCCCAGTACAGCCAGGTACGGCCCGGGCACTGCCTCCAGTACAGCCAGGTATGGCCCAGGCGCTGCCCCCTGGCACTGCCCCCAGTATATCCAGGTACGGCCTGGGCACTGCCCGGTATGGCCCAGGTGCTGCCCCCTGGCGCTGCCCCCAGCGCTGCCCCCAGCACTGCCCCCAGTACAGCCAGGTATGGCCCAGGCGCTGCCCCCTGGCGCTGCCCCCAGTATATCCAGGTACGGCCCGGGCACTGTCCCCAGTACAACCAGATATGGCCCAGGCGCTGCCCCCTGGCGCTGCCCCCTGGCACTGCCCCCTGGCACTGCCCCCAGTATATCCAGGTACGGCCCAGGCGCTGCTTCATGGCACTGCCCCCAGTAGATCCAGGTACAGCCTGGGCACTGCCCCCAGTAGATCCAGGTATGGCCCAGGAGCTGCCCCCTGGCACTGCCCCCAGTATATCCAGGTACAGCCCGGGCGCTGCCCCCAGTACATCCAGGTACAGCCCCTGCGCTGCCCCCAGGCGCTGCCCCCAGAACATCCAGGTACGGCCCATGCGCTGCCTCTGACCCTGCCCACCGGTGCTGCCCCCAGCACGGTCAGGTACGGCCCAGGCGCTGCTCCGTGGCACTGCCCCCAGTAGATCCAGGTATGACCCGGGCGCTGCCCCCAGTACAGCCAGGTATGGCCCTGTCTCTGCCCCCTGGCGCTGCCCCCAGTACAGCCAGGTACGGCCCTGTCTCTGCCCCCTGGTGCTGCCCCCCCGGCGGTGCCCCCAGGACATCCAGATATGGCCCGGGCACTGCCCCCTGGCGCTGCCCCCAGTATGTCCAGGTATGGCCTGGGCACTGCCCCTTGGCACTGCCCCCAAGACATCCAGATACTGCCCAAGCAGTGCCCCCAGGAGCTGCCCCCGGCGCTGCCCCCAGTACATCCAGGTACGGCCCGGGTGCTGCCCCCTGGCGCTGCCCCCAGGATGTCCAGGTACGGCCTCCGAAGCTGCCCCTTGGTGCTGCCCCTGAGCGCTGCTCCCAGGACATCCAGGTACGGCCTGGGCACTGCCCCCTGGCACTGCCCCCAGTACAGCCAGGTACGGCCTCTGGTGCTGACCCGGTGCAGCCAGGTACGGCCTCCGGTGCTGACCCAGTGCAGCCAGGTATAGCTGCATCTGCACCCTGCCCACTCCCATTCTCTGCACCAGCAAGGAAATAAATAGATGCGGCTGTGACCCTGGGGGTGGAGATGATCCCTCTATAACCAGCCCCACGCCCCACCCCAGAGGTGGCTGTGTCCTCACACTGGGTGAGGGATCCCTGTATAACCAGCCCCACCCCAGAGGTGGCTGCTTCCCCGCACTGGATGAGGGGTTCCTGTATAACCAGCTGACGCCCCACCCCCGAGGTGGCTGCGTCCTTGCACTGGGTGAGGGGTTCCTGTATAACCAGCCCCACCTCAGAGGTGGCTGCGTCCCCGCACTGGGTGAGGGGTTCCTGTATAACCAGCTGAAGCCCCACCCCAGAGGTGGCTGCGTCCTTGCACTGGGTGAGGGGTTCCTGTATAACCAGTTGACGCCCCACCCCAGAGGTGGCTGCATCCCCGCACTGGGTGAGGGGTTCCTGTATAACCAGCTGATGCCCCACCCCAGAGGTGGCTGCATCTCCGGGCTGGGCAAGGGTCCCCGCGGGCAGTTAGTGCAGGGTTGGGTTCAGAGGCTTCCCACTGACTGTGTCTGTCTCCCGCAGGGCCCGTGCACAGGGAACCAGCAGAGCCTGGCGCACAGCAGGCTCTGGGACGCCGTGGTCGGCTTCCTTCATGTCTTTGCCCACATGATGATGAAGCTGGCTCAGGTAACCCAGCTGCCAGCGTGGGTCGGGGGGGGCATGTAGTGTGTGTGTGTCTAGCATCTGTGTCCCCCACCAAGGGGTCGCCTGGCTCCTCAGGGCTCGCCAGGCTTGGAGCAAGCGTTCGGTGGCCAGCTGCAGACGTGCCATCACCAGTCTCCACCCACCTGGGTCCCGATCTGGGGCTGGGGCCGCCCCGCCTGTTCTCATCCAAGGCTTCCCTCCCCCGATCGCTGGTTCTGAGCTCCCCCCCCTCCCCCCACCGCTGGTTCCCATCCGGCTAGGGGGGTGGGAATGGAGACCAGAGAGAAGGATTTGGAGTTCAGCTGAAGTGCCCCCCAAACTTAACCCCTCCCCCAGTAGGTCTCATAGTTGCCGAGTTGGGGGGAGAGTCTTTGACCCCTTCAGTGGCCGCACTAACCCAGATCGCTCTGTGCCCTGCCTGTCCTCCCATCCCTCGATCCGTGGCAGCAGCTTTGGGTGTCTCTGACCGACGCGTGGTGTTTGTATGTCCCTGTCTCGCCTTCCTGTATGAGTCGCGCCCGGCAGAGCAGGGCCGATGGGGCTGGCACCCCCGCTCTCCCTCCTGGCTGGGTGCAGCTCGGTAGGGACCCCCATGCAGCCCTGGTGGGGAGCCGCCAGGGCAGAATCAGGCAGTGGGGCCAGGGGCCTGGCCCCCCAGACGCCCACTCTGTAGGTGGCAAAGGGAGGGCCCAGGCCCAGCACTGCCGCAGGGCAAAGTGTGACAATGAATGAGGGGAAGCAGGGGAAGGATCCAGGGATGGGGGCTGTGAGCAAGCAGGACTCTTGTCCATCCATCTGTCCGTCCATCCATCTGTCCATCCTCCTACACCCGCATCCATCCATCCATCATCCTCCTACATCCCATCCATCCATCCATCCTCCTACACCCCCATCCATCCATCCATCCACCCACCCAGCCCTTCATCCATCCATCCTCCTACACCCCCAGCCAGCCAGCCAGCCATTCTCTTATACCCCCATCCGTCCATTCATCCATCTCCTCCTACACCCCATCCATCCACCCACCCAGCCCTTCATCCATCCATCCATCTCCTCCTGGTTACTCGCAGTGATCACCCAATAATGATTGATGATGGTCGCTGTTTCTTTTGTCACAACGAAAACGACATCAGATAAAACATACAAAACAATAAGATCGCTATAGGTCCACTTTAGTACACATCCAAGTGCCTTACCATATCTCTCTAAGTGAAATAGGTTTCGCTAATATCCAGACCTAGACCTCCCCCCTACAACTTGGACCATCTCCTTGTTTCTGTCATCTGTACCCGACTGAGAACAGTCTAGATCCGAGCCTCTTGGAAACCTCCTTTCAGATAAGATTGAAAGCAAGCTTCAAATCCCCTCTACATTCTTCTCTTCGTGTTATGACTTAAATATAAGACAATAACTCCTAACTTACATAGTCGTCCTGGTTAAGCTTGTTTCGTTGTTACAATTGCTGGATCAAATTACGGGAACATGCGTCATGGCACTTTGTCTACTTTTTTGCAAGGGAGAGGAAGCCCTGTATGGCAGCTGCACTGGTGGGCATGAAAACCGAGGGTGGAACCGGCAGTCCCCTGTACTCCCCACTCCATAAGTTCACTGGGAAGCAGCTGCCTGCAGATTCAGACTGGTGTCCACTCCACACTGGCTGATTACTGCTGCGGCCGTCCTTGACCCTCCTGCCAGTTGAGGACTGCTCCTCGAGACTCTGCTTGCTTGTTGCGGGAGCAAGAAGAGGGGGCTATGGCTAAAGGGTGTCCCACTATCTCTGCTGCTGTGCTGCACCCCCGCTTACCCAGCTTCCATAGACCCAGGTGGGGACAAGATCACTTAGGATACTCAGGACGGAGGGAGCTTGCAGACAAGCCTGATCTAGATTAACAAGCAGTGAACTTAACCGGGACAATGCGCATATCTCCTGCTCAAATATCCTGGCTGCCGTTGGTAGTATAGAAGAGAGAGTTAACACTTGAAGGGATTCGATCCAATTGCACTAGTTCATCATATTAAGCAGTAAGGGAATATCCCACCCTCTGACTCCGTCACTCTACCAAGCTCACAATCACCTCTAGGTTTATACTGCGGCAGGCCTATGTTCTACCTGGGTATCATTGTTTGTTTAAAATGTTATACTCTGTGTGCATGATGGTATATATATTATTAGCCTTTTGTCTGCGCTGAAAAAAAATTTCCCTGGAGGACGGTAAGCCCTCATATTTATAAGATCATTCTTAATAGGGTAATTGAGATATATTCGCTTACATATGTTTCGACTTAAAATGCACATTTTGCAGTAATGATAACGACAAAGCTGAGTTGAGTCGCGCATGAGTTGTAGTTATGTATCATGCATGGCTTACCGTCATCTGATCAGGGTCACTCTGCACACACGTATTAATGTCATGGGTGCTAGCCAGCCGCCTATGCTATTCTATGAGATACATTGGTCATCAGACTATCTATCTACTTTGCACGATATCTCTTTGTAAGAGTTGTAGGCATATCTGTTGTATGCTCGTATCCAGTATTGTATGGTATGCAGGCCGTCAACCTATGATCAAAATAGAGGGGAATTGATCAGCGTACTTCACATCCATCCACGCAGTCGCTTGTTCAATAGCTTCACCTCCACTCTAGTTCACCTCCATGCACCCACACACGCCATCCACGCCCGAGAGACCGTCACCTTTTATTTGTAGGACACACAAGGCCGGCCCCACCGACTGTTGAGCATCATGTCGCTTCTCAAATGTAAACATTCCCCATCAGGGTGCTCCCTCGCTACACTGCACCGCAAACTGATCCATGTCTCCACGCACCAGCCCCAAGCCCCTTATCGGTCGAGCATAGTCCCATCCACATTGCTCCCATACCTCCGCAGCTTGAGCAACGCCCTCGCGAATGTGCCCTTTCCACGTCCTCCCAATCATAGTGCACCACTGACTATTAGCATCTGCTCTTGTTGAAACCTCAATCAAGGATTTTACTTTGCCGCAGATTCTCTAATTAGTCTGAGGTCACCTTGGTAGATGCCTATGCCCTACCGCTCCAGGCGCTATTCTACCACTTCTCCCAGTCTTTAGTAGTCAATCTGTAAAAACTGCTGAGGCTGCAGTGCACACCATCCTCCAGATCATATAATGAAGCATATTGAAACAAAATCGACATCCCACGGAAGCTGACCCTTAGGGGCAACTACCACTTGAACACAGTGACTTGCAACCTAGACAATGTGAACTTACTGATTCCTTTAGGACCCGGTTGAGTTGCCCGACGCAATCTAAGCACATGCATCTCGCTTTTTCCACCTATAGACCCCATTCATCCAGTAATCCAGATTTCTTATTCATTAATGTTGGACAAGAATTATGTGCGACCGACATAATAGCACAGAGAGTGTAGTCAGTCAACTGGGTCACTCCCAGGTTTATCTGCGGTCGGTGCTGGCTAGATGCTAGATGTCAGCGTTATCGTATATGGCTGATATTTATTGATATAGACATAAGACACTGTTATTTTGCCATGTCATATTCTACTAGACGATTTTACTCTTTAGCTGTAATGAGCCCATCATCCATCACTCACGAGCCCTTCCATTTGGAGCCAATCGCAACCACAGGTGCCTCTATACATCCCATTCCATCACATCCATCATCCATCGTCACAGAAATAGACAGTTAATTCGGGGCACAATCAATAATCCATATGATCCTCCTACATCCGCCATCCATCACCCACCACAGCCTTCATCCATCCATCCATCTGCCTACACCCCATCACCGTCATCCCTATCTAGCGGTAGCCCTTGTATCCATCCCATAGCCTCACTAGCACTCCCAATGCGAGTGGAGTGACAATATGGGGGCCAGCTGCATAGTTTGGGATAGATTCGTAATGATACTCCCAGAGAATAACGGTTGCAATTGAGGAAGTTCTAGCAGAGGCAGCGCGGTGTTGTGGGTAGTACTAGCGTTATTTAATGTGGGAGAATATGTTTGGCACGGGCGGGCAAAGATGGAATTGGTATTTATTCAGCGCGAGATATTGAGTTAAAAGTGGACTAGCCATACCCAGCCCTTCATCACATCCATAAAGCATCCATCCAGTTCTCTTTATAACCTCATTCATCTATCCAAGCCAATCTCCCGGGCTATGTGTCTCACCTAGTAATCCAGTGAAATAACCTCATTCATCTATCCATCCATCCTCCTATATCCCCATCCATCCACCCACCCAGTCCTTATCCACCTGTCACGGAGTCACCGGGGTGATGCTCTGAAACTGCTCCATACGAAGCCAGGGCAGGACTCTGGGGGAGCCTCCTCTCTCTGAGCAGACCATCTCCAGGGCAAGACGCTTATGCCGCTTCCACCTTCCTGGGTCTGACCTCGGAGCACTCAGCATCCTCTGCCCCTCTGTGCGCTTCCCGCAGCGAGTCCACCTGGGCGGGGTTCCTGGGAAAGCCAGAGGGCCCTGCCCCCCAACTCCGCAGTCAGACGTGACTCTCAGCCAGCCGGTAAAACAGGTTTCTTAGTCGACAGGACCACAGCATAGGGCAGAACTTGCTATCGCAGAAATCAGTGATTTTCAGGCAAATCCATCTTGGGAGAGAGGAACCCAGAGCCAGGTCTCTGCCCTCCCCATGAGCCCCAAGCCAGCCGAGACTGACTCGCTTCCAGCCGCCTGGCCCCTGCCCTGCCCATTGCTCCTCCTCCTCCGGCCTTTGTCTCGCTTCCCGGGCCAAGAGTCACCTGGTTGCATCCCCCTCCTGGGTCTCAGGTTCCGAAGGGGCGGCCATAGCATCCCTGCAGGCAGCTGGAGCAACCCCCACAAAGGTCACACCCACTTATTCCTACCACCTAGACTGTGGTGCAATACACAGGGAAACTGAGGCACACCACATTCATGCAAAACAGTAAGACTCACATACAACATAGCAAGGGAAAACTCTCACTTGGTCACACCACCCACCCAGCCTTCGCTTCACCCTTCATCCATCTACCCCCCCAGCTCTCCATCCTGCCTGTCCTCATGCTCATGATACCAGACTCTGCCCCTCACAGAAAATAGATTCACATATAATTTCGAGTGATGCATTCCAGTTGTTAGAGCAAGGGGCTGGGAGCCAGGACTCCTGGGTTCTATCCTTGGTTCTGGGAGGGGAATGAGGTCTAGCGGTTAGAGCAGGGGGGCTGGGAGCGAGGATTCTTGGGCGCTCTCCCAGCTCTGGGAGGGGAGTGGGAGCTAGTGGTTAGAGCAGGGGCCTGGGAGCCAGGATTCCTGGGCTCTCTCCCAGCTCTGGGAGGGGAGTGGGAGCTAGTGGTTAGAGCAGGGGGCCAGGAGCTCCTGCTTGTAGATGTGTCCTTAGCTCAGTGTGACGATGTGGTTCTGGCGGGACCCAGCTGAGAGTGCCAAATCAGGACCAATTGCTCAAACAGGGCAGTCACAGCCCAAGGCTGGGGTTTTTCCACCTCTAAGGCAAACCAAACCAGCCAGACAAAAATGACTTTGGTTTCACCCCTCTGGCTAACCGCAAGTCACACAAGCAATTTCCTTAGACACTCCAGTCTCCCAGTATCACCACCAGTCCCACACGTCCTGGGGATGAATGGTTATGAAAACCAACACCCCAGTAAAAGAAAAAGGTTCTCTCGATCCCAAAGGACCAAGCCCCAGACCCAGGTCAATATACCCCTCAGATCTTACCCACAAATCACGCTGTTGCCAATCCTTTAGAATCTAAAATCTAAAGGTTTATTCATAAAAGGAAAAAGATAAAGATGAGAGCTAGAATTGGTTAAATGGAATCAATTACATACAGTAATGGCAAAGTTCTTGGTTCAGGCTTGTAGCAGTGATGAAGTAAACTGCAGGTTTAAATCCAGTCTCTGGAGAACATCCCCCGCTGGGATGGGTCATCAGTCCTTTGTGCAGAGCTTCAGATTGTAGCAAAGTCCCTCCAGAGGTAAGAAGCAGGATTGAAGACAAAATGGAGATGAGGCCTTTGCCTTATATAGACTTTTCCAGGTGTAAGAACACTCCTTTGTTCCTACTGTGGAAAGTTACAGCAAAATGGAGTTTGCAGTCACATGGGCCAGTTTCTGCACAACCTGCTGAGTCACAAGGCGTATACGCCTCCTCTCAATGGGTCAATTGTGTAGGTGATGGTCCTTAATGGGCCATCAAGCAGGCTAAGCTGAGCTGACACCAACTTGTCTGGGGTGTTACCCAGAACTGCAGCACCAGTGTAAAATACAGACAGTACACAGCCAATATTCATAACTTCAACTACAAAAATGATACAGACATACAGACAGCACAATCATAACCAGTAACCTTAGACACCTTATATGACCCCCTTTACATAGGATTTGGTGCCACTACAGAACCGTGGTTGCAACCCATGTTCTATATGGTCCCAGTTTATATCAATAACGTCACACTCAGTCCTTTCCCTGCTGCCCTGTAGACTCCGTTAGGTCTGGAAACCCCAGCCCCTATAGCTGCCCCTGCTGCCAGGCCCAGCCTGGGGGTCGTGGAGCAGGCCCCGTGCCAGCCCAGGCAATAAAGGAAGGGGCCGGACATACAAAAATGCTCTTAAAAATGTTGCTGAATAACATTTTTATTCTGATGTGTGACAGATGAGCCAGCCGGCCGGACTCCGAAATGGCGTAAGAACCTGTGTGTGGCACGCGCCATCTCATGCCCGCGCTCGCCCCGCTCTGCTGCCCACCCTGTCTGCTCCCCTCCTCTCCTCTGTCTCCCGCTCTGTGCCCAGTCTGGTCCTCCAGCCTTTTCCTTGGCCCCGTCCTTCCTTTCTCCCTCCCATTCCCAGCCCAACCCAGGCCAGACCAAACTAACAGCACCAGCCCAGTGCCACAGGCCTCCCCCGCACAGCTTGATACCCGCCACACCTGCAGGCTCCCCCCAGGTCCAAGCCCCCGTAGCTAGGGCCCTAGGAAATCCATTTGATTAGTGGGGATTTGGGGATTTATTATTTTCTGATTTCGTTTTTTTCCGTTTTTGTAAAGAATGAATTCCGTCTCTGTGGGGTTTAAATGAGAATAGCTGGCTCCACTGGCAACCATTAAGTAGTCTTACTATAAAGGCGTAAAAATGGCCAGAATTGGAGGGCAGTGGGAAACCCTGATTTCACAAAAACCAAGTCCCAGAATTGAAATGAGCCCTCCCGCCGCTCCGCAGTGCCTGGTAACAGCGACCCGCTCCAGGACACGTGCCACAGGAGCACTCGGGAGTGCAGCCACACGGCTGTCGCTGAATAGTAACTCTGCGTGTGTGTGTGTTGGGGGAGTGTGAGAGCAGGGGCACCCCGACGTCAGCCTCTCCCCCCCCGGCTCTGTGCAGCACAATAAATCCGGAGCAGTTGTGTGGCTGCAGATAGCTCTGTCCTGGGGGTCCCAGCGCCGGGGGAGCTGGGCTCTGCGATTCCATGGGGCTTTCTAGGGCCCCACATAACGAGGCCCCTCCAGAGTTCCAGGTGGCCCCTCCCCCACGCAGTGTGAGCAGAGTCTGAACCCCGTGGGTTATCCCACCCCGAGTCCCTGATCTAGGGCAGGTGGCCCATAGCTGAATGAGGGGGGTGTCCATCCCTTGGTCACACCCCTGCAGCTAGAAGAGTGGGGCGTAGCTCATGGGATTCCCCTGGTGGGGCCTGGGCTGGACTGTACTGTAATCCCTCTAGGAGGGCAAGGGGGCAGATAGAGCCCTTCCCGAGCCCAGGGAGGTGTCACGGAGTTGGGGGAGTCAGGGCCCTGCACCCCCGGCTTCCTGCGATTCACCACGACTCTCAGCCAGCCAGTAAAGCAGAAAGATTAGTTAAGACGCCAGGAACACACTCCAAGACAGGCCTTGCAGGTACAGACAACAAGACCCCCTCAGTCAGCTCCAGCTTGGGGGGCTAGGGAGCCCAGAGCCCCATCTGGGCTCCCCTCCATTTTCCCAGCCAGCTCCCTGACCCCGGGCCAGGACGTCACTTGATCTCTTTGTTGTTCAACACTTTAGTTGGCACCTTTGCAGAGGAGGGGCCCAGGCCATTAGTTGCCAGGAGACAGGGTGTCGGCCATTCTCCATGCAGACAGGATCACACAGGCTCCCCAGGGCTTCAGAACAATTACACACACACCCCAGACACTTGAGAAATGCATAAGGGAAACTGAGGCACTCACACAGCACACAGGGAAAACACCAGGAACATTTCCACCACATCACATCTCTATCCCACTTCATCACAGGGCGGGTCCCCGGAAAGTGCGGGGGGTTGGTCTGGCCTGGATCCCCGCATCTGGCACGTCTCCCACCCCCCCGTGTAACAATCTCCCCCCCTCGTCCTCCATACCTCCTCCCCCCAGTATCTCAGGGGAGCTGGGCGAGCAGGCTGGCACCGTGCTTGGCTGGTGCTTCTGTTTGCTCTGAGCGCTGGGGGAGGTTCTGGGTTCTGGTCTCTAGCGGGTGCTGATGAGGGACGATGGCGGCTGCTGGGTTGGTTCTGCCCCCCTCCGCCGAGTGCACCAGGAAAAGGGCCTCGACTCCAGGAGCGTGTGGTTGGTGGGGGTATGGGAACGCTACCCCCTCGGAGTGGCCATACACTCATCACCAGGCCTGTGAGTGCCATCGCACGTGCATGTGCACACAGGCTCGTGCACATCAATGTGGAACGTGATTCGACATGGCCACACATGGCGCAGGTCGCTGACCTAAGCACACAAGCTGTCATGCACACGCACACCTGGGTGCACACCTGCATCTATGCACAAGATCTTGTGCACACGCCTCAGATCACATGCACAAGAGTGCGTGTGCAAGATCTTGTTCGTATGCAAGGATGCGCCGCATGAGATCGCACCCCTGAGAGCTTGCACGCACACATGGCCTCTTGCACACCCACACATGCACATGCACGAGAGGGACACGCATGCAATCACATGCACGAGGGCTTGTGCCCATGTTCCACCCTGGGGCCGAAGTAGGGGGCGATTTCTCCTGCCCGTATCCGTGCTGTAGTTTTTGCTGGGGTGGGGGGGTGGATCGCTGCACTCTCTCAGCTCTGCACCCTAAAACAAGCTGTGGGGGTACTGGGGACACATTTAGGGGGGTGTTTTTCTGCGCCCAAACTCTCTCTTTGTTGCGCTGCCCGTGAGGACCATTTCCGGAGCAGGCAGTACCCCGAGGTAAGAGGGGGAGGGGTGCGGCTCCCCCTCCCCCACTTGGTCCCCGTGCAGCCCTAACCCGTTGCTCACTCCGCAGGGGAGGACTTGGGGGGAGGCTAGCAGGGAGCTGATGGGGCGTCTCTGTCTGCAGTGCCAGGCCCTGGGGCAGCAGGGACCCTGCCCGGGGATGGGGTAGAAGGGGTCCCCCCCAGTGTGCGGTGTTTTCCAGACCAGGCATTGGGCCGCAGCCCCAGTTGGCACGATGCAAGGCGGCTTCAGCTGGGATTGGCCCGGCCCGCCCAGGCACGTCGTAGCAGCCAGGGGTTCGGCAGCTCAGCTGCTCCAAAGTCCCTGGCACTCCGGCCTGGGGAGCGTCAGGCCAGGCAGCCCTGCCAGGCGTGCATGGGGGGTCATGGGCACAGACCCTGGGTGAGACTCACGGTGTCCAGGCTGGGCTCACGGGTCTGGCTGGGGTCTGAGTTTGGGGCATATCCCTGGTCCCCCCCTGGCCCATAGCGCAGGGGGGCTGGGAACCCTGATCCTGCTGAGTCAGGGAGCGCAGCTTGCAGCTTCCAGCCAGAGACACTGATGGGAAAGTGCCGTGCAAGGGCAGGGGTGTGCATATGTGCAGAGGGGGCCATGCGAGGGCAGGGGTGTGCATATGTGTGGGGAGCCATGCAAGGGCAGGGGCGTCTGTATGTGCGGGGGAGCCGTGCGAGGGCAGGGGTGTGCGTATGTGTGTGGGGGGCATGCGAGGGCTGGGGTGTGCGTATGTGTGTGGGGGGCATGCGAGGGCTGGGGCGTGCGTATGTGTAGGGAGCCATGCAAGGGCAGGGGCGTCTGTATGTGTGGGGGAGCCGTGCGAGGGCTAGGGTGTGCGTATGTGGGGGGAGCCATGCAAGGGCAGGGGCGTCTGTATGTGTGGGGGAGCCGTGCGAGAGCTAGGGTGTGCGTATGTGGGGGGAGCCATGCAAGGGCAGGGGCGTCTGTATGTGTGGGGGAGCCGTGCGAGAGCTGGGGCGTGCGTGTGTGCAGAGGAGCTGTGCTGGTATGGCGGGAATCTCGCTCGTCTCACGTCGCTCCCCGTGTCTCCTCAGGACTCCAGCCAGATCGAGCTGCTGAAGGAGCTGCTGGACCTGCAGAAGGACATGGTGGTGATGCTGCTGTCCCTGCTGGAGGGTGAGGGGCACTGGGCCAGGGCTCGAGATCCCCCACCCCAGCCGGGCAGGCGGCAGCACCTCTCGTTGGCCCCTCCGGGCAGGGAATCCCTGCCTGGCACATGTGGGCGTGGTTCAGGGCACCACAACCCCTGTCACTTGTCCAGGTCCCTCCTCTCTCTCTCTCCATCCTTTCCGCCCCACACCTTTCCCCTCATCTGTCCACCCCCCACCTCCTATGCCCGTCGATCTGTCTGTCCATCCGTCCATCTGTGTGCACACCCCTCTCTCTGGCCATCGCCACACATGCCCTTCTGGTTGGTTGTCCATCCATCTCTCCTGCCTCCCGCCACCCCCACCCACCTGTCTGTCCATCCGTCTAACCTCTGTCCTCCTGCCCCGGCCCAGGGAACGTGGTGAATGGCACCATTGCGCGACAGATGGTGGACATGCTGGTGGAGTCATCCAGCAACGTGGAGATGATCCTCAAGTTCTTCGACATGTTCCTGAAGCTGAAGGACATCGTGGCGTCGGACGCCTTCCTGGACTACATCACCGACCCGCGGGGGCTCATCTCCAAGAAGGACTTCCAGAAGGCCATGGACAGCCAGAAGCAATACACGCCCTCCGAGATCCAGTTCCTGCTCTCCTGCTCCGAGGCGGACGAGAACGAGATGATCGACTACGAGGAGTTCGCCAATCGCTTCCAAGAGCCAGCCAAGGACATTGGCTTCAATGTGGCCGTGCTGCTGACCAACCTGTCGGAGCACGTGCCCCACGACAGCCGGCTCAAGACCTTCCTGGAGCTGGCCGAGAGCATCCTCAACTACTTCCGGCCCTACCTGGGCCGCATTGAGATCATGGGGGCCAGCAAGCGCATCGAACGCATCTACTTCGAGATCAGCGAGACCAACAAGGCCCAGTGGGAGATGCCCCAGGTCAAGGAGTCCAAGCGGCAGTTCATCTTTGACGTGGTCAACGAGGGCGGTGAGTCAGAGAAGATGGAGCTCTTTGTCAACTTCTGCGAGGACACCATCTTCGAGATGCAGATCGCGTCGCAGATCTCAGAGGAGGAAGCTGGGAAGGAAGAGGAGGAGGAGGAAGAGACCGAAGGCGGGGAGGGGACCGAGGCAGAGAAGGCGGCCGGGGCTCCTCCGGAGGCGACCTCAGCTTTCGGGGAGTTCCTGGCAGGGTTGCTGGACTTCTTCCGCATGTTCACCTACCGCAACCTGCGCCGCCAGCTCCGCCGGCTGAAGAAGATGACAGTCAAGGAGCTGGCAGTGGGCGTGAGCTCCTGCGTCTACGCCGTCCTCCTGGGAACATTGCTTTTCTTCTCCGGCGTCCTCAGGGGCCTCTTGCTCCTCCTCTGGAACGTGCTTTTCGGCGGCGGGCTGGTGGAAGGTGCCAAGAAGCTGACAGTGACCGAGCTGCTGGCCAGCATGCCCGACCCCACGCAGGACGAGGTCCACGGGGACCTGGGGCCAGCCGAGGATGGGCAGGAGGTGGCTGAGGGCGAGGAGGCAGCCGAGTTCGTGGAGGCAGGCAAGGAGGAGGCCCCTGATGAGGCGGGAGAGGTCTTCAGGTTGGAGATGAAGAAGGACACTGGGCATTACCGAGCAACTGCCCCCGATGCCCCTGGGGGGCTGGGGGATATGGGGGATACCACAGCAGTGGAACCGCCTACCCCAGAGGGGACTCCCATCCTCAAGAGGAAGCTGGCGGTACGTTGGAGGTTGGGGCGGGGTTGGTCTTTTGACAGCAGTCAGGACTCCTGGGTTCTCTCCCTGGGTCCGGGGGCAGGGGTGGTATCTAGTGGTTAGAGCAGGGGGCTGGGAGCCAGAATTCCTGGGTTCTCTCCACAGCTCTGGGAGGGGAGTGAGGTCTAGTGGGTAGAGCAGGGGGGCTGGGAGCCGGGACTCCTGGGTTCTCTCCCCAGCTCTGGACGGGGGGTGTAGTGGTTAGAGCAGGGGGGCTGGGAGCCAGGACTCCTGGGTTCTATCCCATTGTGTGGCATTACAGACAGGTTCCTAGCCCAGCTAGGCCAGGGCTCAGGTCTGGTATCAGGTCTCAAACCATGTACCAGGGGCCCCTTTCCCCCTGTCCGAAGTCCCTGACGCAGGGTCTGTTGTGTCGTTCCTCAGCTGGAAGAGGAGGAGGAGGCCCAGCCAGAGCCAGAGAAGATCCAAGAGCCGCCTGCAGAGGCTGAGAAGGCCGAGTGAGTGGGGCTGGGGGGAGCTGCAGGGAGTGGGCCCCTGGTAGGGGGTGATGGGGCCTGCGGGGGGCGGTTCTCAGAGCTCTGGGGGGCGTAGCTTAGGCCATTAGGGGAATGGCAGGGCAAGCCTGCCTCACCCATCCCCCACCAGTGTGCCCCTGCCCTGGGGAAGGGGCTGCTACGCAGGCTGGGGGGCAGTTTGGGGCAAGGGAAGGGGCTTGGCATAGGGGGAGGGGTTGAATATGTGAGGGTGGGTGGTGCATACACCGCATTGCCCACCCACACTGCCCCCGCAGCACAGAGAACGGGGAGAAGGCGAGGCCAGAGGAGCCGGAGTCCCCCCAGGAGCCAGCGGCTGAGGCCCCGAGGAAGCATCGGAGGAAGTCGGCCACCCCACGGGAGCGCAAGGAGGAGCCGGCCGACAGCAGCTTGGAGTTCTGGGCCGAGCTGGAGATCCAGAGGGTCAAGTTCCTGGTACTGTGGGGCTAGGGGGAGACGGGAGTCTGGCTGTGGGGCAGGGAGGGGAGGGGAGGGCAGGGCCCCCCACCACCCAGCCACTTTGGCGCTGACCCGCTCTGTCCTTCCAGAACTACCTGTCCCGGAACTTCTACAATCTGCGCTTCCTGGCCCTCTTCCTGGCTTTCGCCATCAACTTCATCCTCCTCTTCTACAAGGTCCGGCGCCAGGGCCCTCGCCCGGCTCGGGGTGGGGTAGGGGGTGTCTAGTGTTTAGACATGGGGGCTGGGAACCAGGACTCCTGGGTTCTCTCCCAGCTCTGGGAGGGGAGTGGGGTCTAGTGGTTAGAGCAGGGGGTTGGGAGCCAGGACTCCTGGGTTCTCTCCCAGCTCTGGGAGGGGAGTGGAGTCTAGTAGTTAGAGTGGGAGGGGCTGGGAACCGGGACTCCTGGTTCTATCTCAGCTCTGGGAGGAGAGTGGAGGCTAGTGGTTAGAGCAGGGGGGCTGGGAACCAGGACTTCTGAGTTCTCTCCCAGCTCTGGGAGGGGAGTGGGATCTAGTGGTTAGAGCTGGGACCCAGGACGCCTGGGTTCTATCCTGGCTCTGGGAGAGGAGTGGGATCTGGTGGTTAGAGCAGGGGCGGCTGGGAGCCAGGATGCCTGTGTTGGGACTTGGGTCTGGGGGGGTTCATGGTGCGGGGTTGGAGGGAGTGTCGCTCCCCTCGGCCCCGTCCCCAAGCTGTCCCTGCCGCGCAGGTGTCGGACTCCCCACCGGGCGAGGAGGAGCTGGAGGACTCCAGCTTGCTGGAGGAGCTGCCTGGGGGCTCAGGCTTCGGGGCCAGCGGCGACGGGGCCGGGGAGGACGAGGAGGACAGCGTGGTCTACTTCTTCCTGGAGGAGAGCACAGGCTACATGCAGCCCACGCTGCAGTTCCTGTCCATCACCCACACCCTGGTCGCCTTCCTCTGCATCATTGGCTACAACTGCCTCAAGGTGAGCCCCGGGGCCCTGCCCACCCGCCACATGGGCACACCCAGCTGCCTGCTGCATGGCCCCGCCCACCAACCACATGGCCACGCCCACTGGCCCCAGGGCCATGCCCAGCTGCCTGCCACATGGCCCCGCCCACCAACCACATGACCATGCCTACTGGCCCCAGGGCCACGCCCAGCTGCCCGCCACATGGCCCCGCCCACCAACCACATGGCCATGCGCAGCTGCCTGCCACGTGGCCCCGTCCACCCGCCATGTGGCCCCGCCCAGCTGCCTCCAATGAGGCCACACCCACTGGCCATGGGGCCACACCCACCACAGGCTGTGGGCATATCCCTGGGCCTTGCCTCCCCGTTATAGAGCCATGTCCCCTTCTCCCCCCCAGACGAGGAGCTGTTGGGCTGGGAGGCTGAGGGGCCAGCAGATGTCCCCTCTTCAGCCAGGACCCGCCCCCACACTCCTCAGCTGGGAGCCCCCTGTGATGCCCTAACACCTTTGGCCAGGACCCCCCTGCGATGCCCTGAGCCCCCCTTGGCTGGGAGCCCCCGGCGACGCCCTGACCCCCTCTCTCGGCAGGTCCCGCTGGTGATTTTCAAGCGGGAGAAGGAGCTGGCCCGCAAGCTGGAGTTCGACGGGCTCTACATCACCGACCAGCCCGAGGACGATGACATCAAGGGCCAGTGGGACCGGCTGGTGCTGAACACCCCGTGCGTGGGGGCCAGGGCCTGCGGGGGGGGATTGGGCATGTGGGGGGCGGGTCTCTGGGTCTGGGATCTGGATCTCCTGGCGCTGGAGAAGCCCCTTCCCTGTGTCAGTGCCTGGCTGCCCTGATCCTCCCCATCCATCCCAGCTGCGCCCTGCCGCATCGAGCAAGGGAGAGGCACAAATGTGCCGGTGTCCATCCTCACCCCCACCAGCGTCTCCCCACTGGGCCCTTCGGGGTGGCTCAAGACTGGGGGGGGGGCTTCTCTCTCACCTACCCCTACGCCCCTCCCACCCCCAGGCCTGCAGGGGGAGCAGAGCCCGACCCCGAGGAGCACTGCCCCCCGCCAGGCCTCCCCTGACACTGGGTCTCACCTCCCCACCCCAGGTCCTTCCCGAGCAACTACTGGGATAAATTTGTCAAGAGAAAGGTGAGTCCTTCACTGGCACGAGGCCTTTCCCCCAGGGGGCGCCAGTCCCATCCGGCCCCAGGGCGGGGCACGGGGCCTTTTCCCCCAGGAGTCACTGGTCCCATCCGGCCCCAGAGTGTCCCCCAGGGGGCGCCGGTTCCATCCGGCCCCAGGGCGGGGCACGGGGCCTTTTCCCCCAGGAGTCACTGGTCCCATCCGGCCCCAGAGTGTCCCCCAGGGGGCGCTGGTCCCATCCAACCCCAGGGCGGGGAACGGGGCCTTTTCCCCCAGGGGTCGCTTGTCCCATCCGGCCCCAGAGCGGGGCCTTTCCCCTAGGGGGCGCCGGCTCCCATCCGGCCCCAGGGTGGGGCAAGTGGCCTTTCTCCCAGGGGCGCCGGTCCCATCTGGCCCCAGGGCGGGGCGCATGGCCTTTCCCCCAAGGGCACCGGTCCCATCCTGCCCCAGGGCGGGGCGCGGGGCCTTTTCCCCCAGGGGGCGCCGGTCCCATCCTGCCCCAGGGCGGGGCGCGGGGCCTTTTCCCCCAGGGGTCGCTTGTCCCATCCGGCCCCAGAGCGGGGTCTTTCCCCCAGGGGGCGCCGGCTCCCATCCGGCCCCAGAGCGTCCCCCAGGGGGCGCCGGTCCCATCCGGCCCCAGGCGGGGCATCGTGCCTTCCCCAGGGGCGCCGTCCATCCTGCCCCAGGGCGGGCACGGCCTTTTCCCCCAGGGGGCGCCGGTCCCATCAGCCCCAGGGCGGGGCACGTGGCCTTTCCCTCAGGGCGCCGGTCCATCTGCCCCAGGATGAGCGCGGGACCTTTCCCCCAGGGTGCGGCTCCCATCTGGCCCCAGGGGCTGACTGTCCCACATGCCCCTGCGTGGAAGGGGGACACAGGCTGTTCCCCAGGGGGGCCAGGGCAAGGGCCGGCTGGCTGGGGGGATCCAACCTTTCGCCCTTGTCATTGCCCTGGGCCCTTCTGCCCCCGCCCCGCAGGTGCTGGAGAAATACGGTGACATCTACGGGGGAGAGCGGATCGCGGAGTTACTGGGTATGGACTTGGCCAGCCTGGAGATCATGCCCAGACCGAGAGAAAACCCAGCCCGACAAGTCCCTGCTGACCTGGTGAGGGGGCTAGGGGGCGGAAGCTCGGATGGGAGGACTGGTGAGGGGCGGGGGGCATCTGGGGACTGGGGGGTGGCTCGAGGGGCGAAGGGATCGTGAGCCTGGGGGGCAGGAGCTCAGGGGTGGGGGATCTGGGGTTGGAGGCTCGGGGAGTGGGAGAGATCTCAGGGTGGAGATTTCAGGGGTGGGGGATCTGGGAGGAGGAAAGCTCCAGGGGGGGCTCTGGGAGCAGGGGGATCTGGGGGCTAGAGGGGGGGCTCAGGGGGCTGTGGCCTGGCTCACCCTGCCGCTCCCACAGGATCACGTCCATCGACATCAAGTATCAGCTCTGGAAGTTTGGTGTCATCTTCACCGACAATGTGAGTTCAGGGTCTGGGGTGGGGAGGGTCATGGGACCTGTGGGGAGTCATGGGGCCCAGGGAGGGAAGTCGTGGGACCCAGGGGGGGAGTCGTGGGATGAAGTCATGACACCTGGGAGGGGGGGCTGCGTGGGGCCGGAGGAGGGGTCATGGGGCCCAGGAGGGGAGTCGTGGGGCCCAGCCAGAGGGGACCAGGGGCCCCGGGGCAGAAGGGGGGCGGGAGCCGGGGGGCAGCGTGTGCCTGTCCTGCGCTCGGCTGCAGCGGGAGTGGAGGAGACTGGGACCAGATGCCCGGGTGAGAGGCACAGCGGTGCCGGCGGAAGGGCTGGGTTTCCCCTGGCACACTCAGCCATGTGGCCCGTCCCTGCCCTGAGCTGGGGGGAGACCTGGGGTTCCCCCCGTCCCAGCACCTGTGCCCTCCCCCGCAGTCCTTCCTCTACCTGCTCTGGTACATGGTCATGTCCCTGCTCGGCCACTACAACAACTTCTTCTTCGCCGCCCACCTGCTGGACATCGCCATGGGGGTCAAGACGCTGCGCACCATCCTCTCCTCCGTCACCCACAACGGCAAGCAGGTGGGGCCGGGCTGGGGGTCTGCCTGGCAGTGGTGCCACTGTCTGTGCTGCCCCCAGCTGGCGATGAGCGTGGGGGGGCCGTGCTGGGGGGCAAGGGCCCGGCTGGGTGCTCTGCGATGGTGGTACCAGCCCTCAATGCCCTCCCAGCTGGCAATGACCCAAGGGGGCCGTGCTGGGGGGCAGGGGCCCAGCTGGGTATGCTCTGGCGGTGGTACCAGCCCCCTGTGCCCCCCAGCTGGCGATGATGGTGGGGTGGGGGGGCAGGCCAGGCTCTCTCTGGCAGCACTACCAGCCCCCTCAGCTGGCGATGGGGGTGGGGGGCTCAGACAGGGGGCAGGCCAGGCTCTCTCCAGTGGCAGTACCAGCCCCCCCATGTCCCCTCAGCTGGCGATGACGGTGGGGGGGGGCAGGCCGGGCTCTCATTGGTGGCAGTACCAGCCCCCATGTGCCCCCCCAGCTAGCAATGGCGGGGGGGGCAGGCCAGGCTCTCTCCAGTGTCAGTACCAGCCCCCCCATGTCCCCTCAGCTGGCGATGACGGTGGGGGTGGACGGGGGGCAGGCTGGGCTCTCATTGGCGGCAGTACCAGTCCCCGTGTCCCCCCCCAGCTGGCGATGGGGGTGGGGGGGCAGGCGGGGGGTAGGCCGGGCTCTCTCCAGCGGCAGTACCAGCCCCCCCTGCCCCCCCAGCTGGAGATGATGGGGGGGGGGCAGGCCAGGCTCTCTCCGGCGGCAGTACCAGCCCCCTGTGCCCCCGCAGCAGGTGAGGACGGTGCGGTGGGGGGATCAGGCAGGGGGCAGGCCGGGCTCTCTCCGGCGGCAGTACCAGGCCCCCCCTGTCCCCCCAGCTGGCGATGACGGTGGGGTGGGGGGGCTGGGGGGGGAAGGCCAGGCTCTCTCCAGTAGCAGTACCAGCCCCCCCTGTCCCCCCAGCTGGCGATGACGGTGGGGTGGGGGTGGGGGGGCAGGCCAGGCTCTCTCCAGTAGCAGTACCAGCCCCCCCTGCCCCCCCAGCTGGCGATGACGGTGGGGCTGCTGGCCGTGGTCGTCTACCTCTACACCGTTGTGGCCTTTAACTTCTTCCGCAAGTTCTACAACAAGAGCGAGGACGAGGACGAGCCGGACATGAAATGTGACGACATGATGACGGTGAGTGGGGAGGTTACTCCGGGGTGGGGGGGACCTTGTCCCGCCAGCGGCTGAGGCTGTGGAGGGGGCCAGGGCACAAGGGACTCCACTGCCCTGTGCGTGGGGTGTGGGGGGGGAGTGTTGCTCTGATGGCTCCAGGGGAGACATCTAGGTCCTCCCGTCTGACCCGTCGGGCACCCCTCATCCCACTGTGTCTCCCCCCAGTGCTACCTGTTCCACATGTACGTGGGAGTGCGGGCGGGCGGGGGCATCGGGGACGAGATCGAGGACCCGGCCGGCGATGAGTACGAGCTTTACCGCGTGGTGTTTGACATCACCTTCTTCTTCTTCGTCGTCGTCATCCTGCTGGCCATCATCCAGGGTGAGTAGGAGCTGGGTTGGGGGCTGCATGAGGGTGAGTGGGTCAGGGGCGCTGGGCTGGGGGCTGCATGAGGGTGAGTGAGGTGGGGGTGCCGGTCTGGGGGTGAACGGAGAGGGGTGCTGAGCTGGGGGTTGAGCCGGGGGTTGCCGAGATGGGATCTGGGCTGGGGGCTGCATAGGGGGTGAACGGGGCGGGGGCGCTGGGCTGGGGGATGAGCTGGGGGTTGCTGGGCTGGGGGCTGCATGGGGGGTGAACGAGGTGGGGGTGCCAGGCTCGGGGGGTGAACGAGACAGGATGCTGTGCCTGGGGCACCCTGTCAGCTGTGGGCACTGAGGGGGGGTTGGGTAGGCTGGCCCATGGGTGCTGCCCTCCAGCTGACTGGGGGGGTCCCTCACCCCCCTCTCTCTGCCCAGGCCTGATCATCGACGCCTTCGGGGAGCTGCGCGACCAGCAGGAGCAGGTGAAGGAGGACATGGAGGTGAGTGACCCCCCCCAGGTGTGACACCCCTGGGCAGGTTCCTGGCTGCACCCATGTCTGGGGGGCCGGCACTGGGCCCTGGAAGGGGGCCGGGGGGCGTAACCTGGCAGGGGGAGGGTGGCCCCGGGCTGGGCAGCCAATCCCCACCCTGCCCCTTAGGTGCGGGAGGGGGAGCCAGGACACCTGGGTTCTCATCCCTGCGCCCCCACCCCCCCAGACCAAGTGTTTCATCTGCGGCATCGGCAGCGACTATTTCGACACGACGCCACACGGCTTCGAGAGCCACACGTTGGAGGAGCACAACCTGGCCAACTATATGTGAGTTGGGGCGGGGCCTGGGGCGGGGCCAATATCATGGGGGGCAGGGGGTGGGGCAAGACCAGGGGTGGAGCCTTGGGCAGGGCCAATATCATGGGGTGAAGCGGGGGCAAGACCAGGGGTGGAGCCTTGGGCGGGGCAGGGATGGGGCCAAGATCATGGGGTGGGGCCAGCTGCATGTGAGTGGCAGGGGGTGGAGCTATCTCTGTGTGACTGTAGTGGGCCCTGCCCCCCCAAAAAACTGGGGCACGTTAACCCCTTTGTGGCCCTGCAGCTCCCAAGTCATTGCCATGTGTGACATTCATGGAGTTAAATTGGGGGGGGGGAGTGTGCCCTGAGCCCCTGGGGTCTGACCCCCCCTCGCCCCCCAGGTTCTTCCTGATGTACCTCATCAACAAGGACGAGACGGAGCACACGGGCCAGGTGAGCCCCCCGCAGCCGGCAGCTGGGGAAACCGGGCCCAGGGTCGGCCCCAGGGGGGTAGGGGGATACGGGCTGGAGGATCCCGTGGGTCGGCCCCAGGGGGGAAGGGGGATACGGGCTGGAGGATCCCGTGGGTCGGCCCCAGGGGGGAAGGGCGATACGGGCTGGAGGATCCCGTGGGTCGGCCCCGTGGGGGAGAGCGATACGGGCTGGAGGATCCCATGGGTCTGACCCCTAGGCTCTGAGAGGGGCCCCCTGCCCCACGTAAGGATTGGGGTGCAGCTGCCCCCCAGCCCCCCTAACCTCCCCCCATCGCCCACAGGAGTCCTACGTCTGGAAGATGTACCAGGAGCGCTGCTGGGATTTCTTCCCCGCCGGCGACTGCTTCCGCAAGCAATACGAAGACCAGCTGGGCTAGGGCCACCTGCGCCCCCACTCCAGCACAGACCCCCCCAGTGCCCTCTGGGGGGCGCCAGGGCTAGGGGGCAGCTGGTCTTCGGGGGGCACCGCTGCTGCTAATCTCCCCCTGGCAGGGCCAGATACTGAAACCCACCCGGGGGGGCAGAGGCTGGGGGGGGGTTGGGCTGTTGCTGACACCCCCTGAGCCCCCCTTGATCCCCCGGGTCTCTGCCTCTGGGTGTTCCTGGGGTGGGGGGCTGATCCCAAGTGCCTTTTTATAGATGCCCCCCCCCATCAGGGGCCCGTGCACGGAGGCTGCCGGACACCCCCAGACATGGGGCGGGGGGGTGAGATGGGCCCAACCCCCGTTTCCTGGTCAATAAACGAGGTGATTGATAGCTGCACCCACCCTGAGCCGCCTCCTTCCTGCAGCTGCGGGGAGTGGCATGGACCGCCCCCTCCCCCCCCCCGCACAGTGACTGCGCCCGGACGCCTGGGTTCCGTCACTGGCATGGATGGGCGCCCGGACGCCTGGGTTCCGTCACTGGCAGGGATGGGCGCCCGGACGCCTGAGTTCCATCGCCGGAGGGGATGGGAGCCGGACGCCTGGGTTCCATCGCTGGAGCGGGATGGGAGCCCGGACGCCTGGGTTCTGTTTTTGACACATACCCCCCGGAGGGGGATGGACACCCAGATCCCTGGGTTCTGTTGCTGACTCCTTGGGAGGGATGAGAGTCCAGACACCTGTTGCTGGAAGGCAATGGGCACCCGGATTCCTGGGTTCCGTCGCTGGAGCAGGATGGGCGCCCGGCCGCCTGGGTTCTGTTTTTGACACACACACACCCCCGGAGGGGGATGGGCAGCCAGATTCCTGGGTTCTGTCCTGGAGGGGGATGCGTGCCCGGACCCCTAGGTTCTGGCTCTGCTGTCATTTTACAAACGCCCCCCCGCCCCAGCCTGTCCCCTACCTGGGTCCACCCCCAAGTGAGGCCGCCCAGCAGCCTTGGGGCACGGGGTGGGGGTGGATCTGGGCATTTGCTGCAGAAGAGCTGGGGGGGTGGGGGTATGGCCAGCCACACACCACCACCCCCAGACACACATGACCCAGGGCTGGGGGGTGCAGTACTGGGGACCATCCAGCAGCTTGGGGGGGTGCACACAGGCTGGGGGTGTCTCCTACGCTGAGGGGGCCCTGACTTCACCGTAGTGGGGGAGGGGTGGTTGGTTGCCCCCCACCTTTATGCGGGTGGGGGGGGAGAAAATAGCCACGTGGGGATTTTCCTACTTTTTTCCTGAATAATTACAAACACAGTATGGAAAGTGGGGTGAAACGGTGACACCCCTGGGGCACGCTCAGCCCCCTCCAGTCCGTGCAGTGTTGGGTGCACTCAGCCCCCCCCCCCCATCTGTGCAGGGTGGGGGCACCAGGGGCCGATTCTCCGTCGTGGCCCACATGGCTGGGTGGGTCCTTGGCCCCGGGGGGTGGGGGGCATTCTCTGGGGAAGAGCAGCTTCTCGGGGGGGTGAGGCTGACCCCCCCCATGGCTGGAGCGGTCACTCCTGGACATAGAGGTTGCTGTGGATGTCATCCATGGGGCGCGTTTCCAAAACGACGGTGCTGGGGGGCGTAGACCAGAGTCAGGCAGCGGATGGCCCCTCACAGCCCCTGACACCCCCACAGCCCCCCAGTCTCATGAGCCAGGGCCCCAGAGGGTCGTGGCCATTGGATTGGTTCCCCCCAAAACCGGGCTAGTTGGGAGACCCCTACCTGTGGGTGCCCGGGAGGGAGAGAGGGTGACCTTTACCTGTGGGTGCCCGGGGTGGGGAGGGAGATTTACCCATATCTGTGGGTGCCCGGGGGGGGGTGACCCCTACCTGTAGGTGCCCGGATGGGGAGGGAGGCTTACCCGTCTGTGGGTGCCCAGGGGGGTTGACCCCTATCTGTAGATGCCCAGGGGGGAGGGAGGTTAACTCCTACCTGTGGGTGCCCGGGGTGGGGGTGACCCTGATCTTTAGGTGCTCTGGGGGGAGCTGTGGATCCCCTGTCTGTGGGTGCCCGGGGGGGTTGATCCCGATCTGTGAGTGCCCAGGGGGAAGGAGGTTAACCTCTATCTGTGGGTGCCCGGGGGGGTTGACCCCGATCTGTGAGGGCCCAGGGGGGAGGGAGGTTGACCCCTACCTGTGGGTGGCCGGGGGGGGGGGGGTTTGACACCTACCTGTGGGTGCCGAGCAGTCCGAAGGTGCAGTGTTGGTCCCGCAGCTCCTTGATCAGCTACAAGAGACAGCAGGGCATGGGGGGGGGGGACACTGCAGGGAGGGCCGTCGCAAATGACCCCCCCCGCAGACACCCCACTCTCTTCTCCCACCCGCGCTGCCATGGCCCTTGGGAGCTCGATCATTCCCGGACTCTCCCCCCCCGGGCCCTGTCCGCCCAGGCAACCCACCACGGGGGGGGGGGGGGGGCCTGGCACGAGGAGTGTTCCCTGGTGGGGGAGAGGCCTCAGCACAGAGATGGGGGGATATGTTGGGGGGAGCCGGAGTCTGTGGGCCAGTCCGGGCTGGGGAGGGGTTCAAGGGGGCAGGGGTGTGACATGGGGGGGCAGGGTGCCATACCTGTGCCGATGCGAAGTCCCACACCTGCACCCCGTGGCGCCAGAAGCCTGCATGCATGTTACTGCCCAGCGCTGCGGGAGAGGGGAGCCGGGTCAGCCTCATGTGCCCCCCACAGTTCCCAGCACCCCCCAGCCCACCCCCCAATGCAGCATCAGAGGGGAAGAGCAGCGGAGCTTCAGCCAAGATGCAGCCGGCTCTCGGGGGTGGGGCCAGTCAGCCAGGGCCCCCATACGGCACGGGCCCGACGCTGAAATGCGGCCGGCTCTGGAGTGTGGGGCCGGTCAGCCAGGGCCCCCGCGCCCGACGCTGAAATGCGGCCGGCTCTGGGGTGTGGGGCCGGTCAGCCAGGGCCCCCGCGCCCGATGCTGAAATGCGGCCAGCTCTGGGGTGTGGGGCTGGTCAGCCAGGGCCCCCGCCCCCGACGGTGAAATGCGGCCGGCTCTGGGGTGTGGGGCCGGTCAGCCAGGGCCCCCGCGCCCGACGCTGAAATGCGGCCAGCTCTGGGGTGTGGGGCTGGTCAGCCAGGGCCCCCGCCCCCGACGGTGAAATGCGGCCAGCTCTGGGGTGTGGGGCCGGTCAGCCAGGGCCCCCGCCCCCGACAGTGAAATGCGGCCAGCTCTGGGGTGTGGGGCTGGTTAGATGGGGCCCCTCTTGCTGAGACATGGCCCTTGGGGGGGGGGCAGCACTGTCCAACAGCCCCCCCGCCCCCCCAGTCCCACTGCCCCGCTGGCGGAGACAGGAAGCGGGGGACCCACCTATGGTCTCCACGGCGACGTCGAAGGTGATGTTGGGGGCCGGCAGCTTCCGCACCAGGGTGCCCTGCAGGGTGACGATCTTCACGCTCCCTGGGGGCCACGGGGGGGGGGATCAGGGTCTGGAGCTGATGCCTCTCCCTCCCCAGCCACCCCCCCATATGCAACTGATGACCCCCGCCCCCAATGTGCACGGCCTCCTCCCCCTCGTGCTCCGTTCCCCTCGTCCCCCAGCCGGACCCCCCCATGCGACCGATGACCCCCTGCCCCCAATGTACATGGCCTCCTCCTCCCCCACACGCTCTGTCCCCCCCCCCACTCACTCTCCAGCAGCACCAGCACCGTCTCGCTGTCCACCTGGCTCACCTGGACCGGGCCGGGGCAGGACACGTCTGCGGAGAGAGCGGGCCAGGCTGAGCCAAGCCGGGGCCTGGCCCAAGGGGGGGGTGTCGCACACGTGGCACCCCCCACCCCCGTGTCCCCCACACCTGACACACGGCACCTGCAGCCCCCACACAGGCCCACCCCCCCATCAGCCCAGCCCCCCCCCAGGCTGACACACAGCCCCTCCCCACCGCCCCTGTGTCCCCCACCCCCCCTCCCCTGCACATGGCACCCCTACAGGCCCCCCGACCACACAGCCCTGGCCCCGAATCAGCCACCCCCCAACACAGCCCGGCCCCCGCAGCGCCCTCTTACCGGCGCCGGTTGGGTGAAACCGGAGGTGAGGAGTTGAGGCGGTTGAGGTGTGGAAGTGACCGGTCGGCGGGCGAGGGGGCCGGGCCACCCCGATGCACACGGCCGGTACTCGTCCCCCGGCGCCAAAACCCAAGGGCCAAAATTTGTTTTTTTTTTTCTCGGGGGAAGGGGGAAAAGTGGCGGTAAGGGGTAGGGGGGTGGCAGCGGGAAGTCAACAGTGCTGGGGGGGAAGGTGCCCAGGTGAGAGGAGGCACAGGTGGCCCCTGGCCTGTAGCTGGATGGTCCAAGGCACCTCCGTGGGGGGGTGCAGGAGCACGGGGTGAAGAGTGAGGGGCCCAAGCCGAGACAGCCCCCAGCCCCCACCCCCTTACCCGCCCCCCAACTGTCCTCACCTCACCCCACCCCTTATTCGCCACCCCCAGCCTCCCCACCTCCCCTACCTGCCACCCCCCAAGCCCTCACCGCACGCCCACCCCCTCTCACTACCCCAGCCCTCACTACCTCACCTCACTCCCACTGCCCCGCCCCTCACCTCACCCTTCCCCTTACCCACCCACCCAGCTCCCCTACTCAACCCCCACCCTCTTACTGCCACCCAGCCCCTCACCCCACCCCATCTCCCCTTACCTGCCACCCCAGACCCCACCTCACTCCACTCCCACCCCACCCCCCCACTTCACCCCCGGGAGTCCTACCGTTCACCAGCATGAACTTCTGCATGGGCTGTACCACTGGAGCAGGACCCGCTGGCCTCCCCGCGCCCCACACAGGTAGTGGCAGCCACTCCGCGCGTGCCGCTGTGGGGCAGAGGGGCGGCGTCAGAGGGGGCGGGAGCGGGCTGTGAGAGAGGGTTCTGGGGGTGCAGGGAGTCAGGCTGGGGGGGCTGTGCTGCGGGGAGCAGGGGTCCAGGGCTTCAGAAGGTTTCATGGGCTGGGGGGCCCCATGCTGTGGGGAGCGAGTGTCTTGGGTGGCGTGGGTGTAGGAGGCATGGGGGGTCTGGGTTCACAGGGGTCCGGGAGTTGGGGGCACGGGGGTCTTTGGAGTTTTGGGGTGCACAGGGGTGTCCAGGGGGCACATAGAGTGGTCCTGGCAGTTCGGAGGAGCAGGGGGTTCTGGGGCCGCCAGGGGGGGGCAGGAGGTGTGTGGGGTGAAAGGCGTTTAGTGGGAACGGGGGATCCAGGGGCTGGTTGGCACAGAGCGTCTAGGGGCAGTGCAGGGACCCCAGGGGCCATTTACTCACCCACACGGGGCCGGCAGCCCTTCAAAGGTATCGGGATCTTCATGGAGGTGGCATTTTCCTGCAAGAGCAGAGCGCAGTTGGCTGAGAGGGGGGAGCCTGAGGGGCCCCTGGGGACGAGCCGCTGGCACGGGGGCACCAGGGGTCTCACCTGCTCATAGGACGGGGCTGGGGCTGGGAGGTTGGCCATGCAGCTGGGAACCTGGGATCATACTCATAGACTCAGGTCAGAAGGACCAATCATGATCACTAGTCTGACCTGCTCTAGGCAGGCACCAACCCTACCCATCCACTTCTTAAAAACCCCTAACCCATGGTCCGAGTTACTGAAGTCTTCAAATTGTGGTTTTGAAGACCTCAGCTGCAGAGAATCCACCAGCAAGTGATGGGGGGGGGGGGGCCATTTGCCCCACGCCGCAGAGGAGCAAACCTCCAGAGCCTCTTGCCCAATCTGCCCTGAGGAAAATTCCCTCCTGACCCCAAAATAGGGGCGTCAGCATAACCTGAAGCATGTGGGGCAAAGACTTCACCAGCCAGCACCCAGGAAAGAATTTCTCTGCAGTAACTCATTCCCATTCCCATCAACATTCCCTTCACAGACCATGAGCAGACTTACCTGCTGATATCCAAGATCAATGCCAAATTAAACTATCTCCCATCATATATCATCCCCTCCATATAGCTATCAAGCTTAGTCTTAAAGCCAGATAAAGTCTTTTGCCCCCACTGCTCCCCTGGGAAGCTGTTTCCAGACTTCACTCTCTAATGCTTAGAAACCTTCGTCTAATTTTCAAGTCTGAACTTCCTAGTGTCCAGTTGTACCCATTTGACCTTCTGTCTAATTAGTACTAGCTTAAATAATTCCTCTCCCTCCCTAACGTTAATCCCCCTGATATATTTATATAGAGCAAGCACATCCCCCGCAGCCTCCTTTTGGCAGGCTGAACAAGCCAAGCTCTTTGATCTCCTTTCGAGGCAGGTTTTCATGCCTCGGATATCTATAGCCCGTCTCTGACCTGGGCCCCCTCGATCTATAAGCCCAGCCCCCCATGGAAAGGCCAGGGTTGCTCCCAGTATCTGCCCCCCCAGCCCTGCTCCGTCCCGCGGTACCTGGGCAGCAAGCCTGTGGGGGCGATGTGCACGCCGCGGGCGCTGCTCCCTCTTGCTCTGTCGTACAGGCTGGTCAGGCTGTGGGCAGTTACAGCTGGGGGTCTTCCCTGCGGGCGGGGGTGGAGAGACTAGACCCCCCCAGCTGTTGCCGGTGCCCTCACTTCCGCAACCTTGGCAGCCCCCTTGTTCCCAGCCTGTGGCTCCCCCAGCCGCCATGCCCTCACTTCCCCGAACCACCACGCCCTTTGGTCCCCACCCCCCACTCTGCCGGTGCCCTCACTCCGACCGCAGCCCCTGGTACCCCACCCCGCAGCTATGTCGAGCCACCGCAGAACAGTGTGGAGCCCGCTGCGGCTTAGCTCGGCCCCCCGGCTCACCCGAGATGGACATGAGCACGTGGCCGATGAGTAGACCAGGAGGTGCGGCTGTGGTAGACTGCCAGAGAGGAGCGGGGTAGCGGGGCTGCTCCAGCCACCGCCGGGGGCGCCAGTAGCCCTGCCCCGGCCTCGCCCAACGGCGACACAAGGCCCCAGCCCCCTTTCCTTCCCTGCCCATAGACCTACTGCCCCCTGCCCCTCCGCCATTCCCCCCCCATGGCCTACTGCCCCCGCCCTCCCCATACCATACTGCCCCTGCCCCTCCCCGGCCCCTAGATCATACGTGCCCCTGCCCTCCCCCTCCTTGTCCCACGGGCCAAACAGCCGCTCTGACCCTCCTCCCCTCCCACAGTTGAACTGCCCTGTGACGAAACTGGGATGTTCTTAATGTTTTGCGCTGAACACTGTGTTGATGCGCTCGATAGTTCCCCTGTTGCAGTTCTTAAGGTATCTTAGGTGGTGGGATAAGGGTGTGTTGATGCTACAGAGGAAGGGCAGTGCCCAACTGCCGGGCACTCTGGGCTGCCTAGAACTGATGGCCTGGGCCCCTCCTCTGGCAAAGATGCCAGCTGAGGTGTTGAGACAAAGGGATCAGGTGAGCTCCATGGCCCGGGAAGGGCTGAGCAAGAGGAGAGGCTGGAGGGTTGGGGGCTGAGAGTGCCTTCGGGACGAGGGACGTGAAGGTGCAGACGGGGGAGGGGGTCTGGCTCACTGCCCCAAGAATGGACCTGGCCGAAGGGGCGTCCCGTTTTTGACCTACAAGCTTCTGGTTTAGGTGTCCCCTTGTTACCTTCATCGAATAAACCTCTGTGTACTGGCTGGCTGAGAGTCACGTCTGACTGCAAGATGGGGGTGCAGGACCCTGTGCTTCCCAGGACTCCGCTCGGCGGGCGACTCACTTTGACGCGCACGAGAGGGCAAGAGGATGCTGAGCTCCAAGGAGCGAGGAGAGACCCAGGAGGTGAAGATCTGCCTGCCCCCAAGCTGCCTCCAGGGAGAGGAGGCTCCCAGAGTCGCTGCCTGGCTTCGTGGGAGCAGTTCAGCCCAGACATCGCCCAGTGACTCCGTGCCAACTGGTGGCAAGTGGATGTGTATGGTCTCCGGCGTGAGCGCTTCTTGCAGAGTGACTGCCGATCAGTAAGCAAACGGAGGGGTAATGAGGACTACTGCTGAAGGCTCGAGAGGACGGCGTGGGATTTCAGGGGCAGTTTATTAACCTCTGGAAGGTATGTGACCAGCGGAAGGACTGTGGAGTAACAGGTCCCCCTGCAGGACGGCAGGAGGTCTCAGTCTCAGGGGCGGAGGAGCTGCTGCTCGGACCCTGGGAGACGAGAAGTGATTTTTGCGTAGTAGGCAGGGATTCCCCTGGGATTGCAGAGCAGTCCCGGGGCAGAGAGCAGCAGGCTCGCCTGCGCAAAGAAGTGTAGTGTTCACGAGAAGGCTGGACACCAGGGTTTCTTCCTGGAAACCATGGGGAAGCCAAGAGCACCCACAGCCATGTGAAGTCCAGAGCCACTTGGGAACGGTGAGTGATGGCCTATTCCTCAATCTCCTTAGAAGGACATTGTGATCCTGTGCACAAAGAGAGATTACGCATGAGGGAGTTCACAAGGCACAGTTATCGTTCAGTTGAGGAGGAGACCGCTCGGAGAGCAGCTTCCTGACCCAGTTGGGGCTACAGAGGATCTGGATCAGCTGTGACACAGCCATCGACCCCCGAGGTCTAGTCCCCAACAGATGAGGAGTCTTCACGGCTTGGGTTTCCCCATCAGGGTTATCAGGACGATGGTGAGAGACAGAGCCCAATGAGAGCGAGAATCGGAGAGACGCAAGAGGCTGGGAAAGCTGCAGGAGAAGCACAGCAGCACGGTGGACACTGGTGATGTTGAGTGGAGCGAATAGGGGGCTGCCCAGGGGTCAGTGGAAACACGCCTGCGGGCGAGGCCTGGGACAAGAGAAACTGTGTGGTGCAGCCGCAGATGTGAGGGACTGTGACCTGAGTGAGTCCCCGGGTGAAGCCCCTCGCCCTGCCTATGCCCTGTCCCTGTGGCAGACGCAGAGGGGTTCGGACTGGCTGTGGTTCATTGGGGTTCTCCAGGATATCGGCTGGGCCCTTTTGGGGTGGCTGTTTCCCCGTGGTGAAGTGTGTCTCTCTGCCTGCTCCTGTGACGGTTTGAATTGAATCCAGGAACCAATTGGCTGGGATGTGGTATGGTAGTTGAAAATGCAAATACCTTGCTGGCAGTGGGAGGGCTGCTGGTGTAGGATACCCTCGCTTACCTGTGAACCAGCCCCTGGGGCTGAGGGGTGAAGTCGTCCCTCTCGCCCTCTGCCTGCACACCGGAGAGGGGGCTCACGCTGACTCTGAGGTGGGACCAGGAGACATGAGAGCTTGCTGCCTGCCCCCACTGGGACAGCCAGGCAGCGCTGAGCACAGGGCGGAGCTGAAGACCCCAGGTGTGGGGGGACACCCAGGACAGCGGCAGGTCAGCTGCCAACCAGTTTGCCGGTCCAGACGTTGCTGCTGGGAAATGATTATACAGCTGGACGGAGCTTACCGGGACAAGGCTCAGGGAGGCTGTTGACCCCAGGCCAGCCAGTAGAGGAGCAGGTCCCACTCCCTGCCCCAGCAGCTTGAATCCCATGACCGAGGCTGCTGTGTGATGCGGCTCCTTGGAGGAGTGAGGGATCTGTGACCTCGTTCTGCAAGCTCCCTTGGGGAAGGCTTCAGGGACCGAGTCCTTGGTGGAAGGGATTCTGTCCCGGGAATGGCTCCCTAAGGGAAGTAGACTGGGGGGAATGGGTCTCTCGTGAGTGGTTGCCCCAGGAATCCACGGTTCTTCCTCTCAAGATGCTGAGGGAGGGAGAGTGAGGGGACCCCCTGGACTTGGTAAGGGGAGGTTAGGAGAAGAAGGGGAAGACCCCCTTGGTGGATACTCCTCCCTGAGGTGGGAGCCAATCTCGCCAATCAGGGGTTTCCCCATCGAGGAGTCTACTGGAAAGCAACCAGATCTGGAAGTAAGAGGTCAAGGAATGCTGGCTGTGATGGGATCCAGCATTTTACGTCAGCCCATGCCTCACCATGGGGCTGATCCCCAAGGGAGACAGGATGGTCTGGTTTTTGGGGCTATCAGAAGCTTAAAGCATCACAGCGTCCGATGCCGACCCATGCCTAGCCTGGGGAGATTCTAGGACAAGTGGAGCATGGAGACGTGGCCTGGCAGACACTGATAACATGTGCATCTTAGCCAGACTGGTAGGAACAGGTGTCCCAGGTGAAGATGGGGCTGGGCTGCCTCAAGGAGGTGGGAGACTGCGGTAAAGCTGGATCTTCTCTT
>NC_133779.1:2835320-2851969 GCF_003597395.2 Chelonoidis abingdonii
GCCACTTTTCCCCACAACCTGTGTTGACACAGATGTCACCTAAATCCCCTTGTCTCCAACACCTATCAGCTGGTCATCGGTATGCAGAGGAGGGGCCCAGGACATCAGTTGCTAGGAGACAGAGTGCCCGGCAGTTTAGGGGCACTGGCCCTTCCTTGTAGCAATCACAGCACCCTTATCCAACCACCTAGATACTAAGAAACTGCACAGGGGACATGAGGCATCACACAGTGTTCAAGAGCAAACATTAAGAACATTCCCAGTTCGTCACATGGGCAGTTAACGCTGTGGGAGGGGAGGAGGGGCAGAGGCTGTTTGGCCCGGTAGAGCAGCCGAATAGCATAGAGAGGGAGGGGAGGAAGGCATGGCGCATGATAATGATCCTACCTGTGGAAGCGGGAGGGCAGGAGAGCTAGTACTGGACTTATGGGAGGGCGGAGGGCAGTAGGCCCTGGGGGGGAATGGTCGAGGAGCAGGGGGCAGTAATGGCCCTGTATTTGGGCGAAGTGGAAAAGAGGAAGAGGGCCCGGGAAGAGCTCGTGTCGCCCGTTGGGAGGCGGGGGAGCATGGGAGACTTCTACTGAGGTCGCCTACCCGGCGGGGGCAGAGGACTAGACGCGCTGAACTCCAGTTCACTCTCTGGCGAGGTCTTATAAACCAGAAAACAGAGCCGCCCTCTTCTTGGTCTTACATGTGCTACCCAATCAGGTCAGACGTTACTCATCGTCGATCTCGGTGAGCCGGGGGGTGATAAGCCCGAAGCCCCCGCTCAGCGGCGTGTGCTACTCCACAACGCTGCGTGTGGCTCGGACATGCTGTTCAGGGCTGGGTCGGGGTAGTCAGGGGCTGCGGTTCAAGATGGTGATGGGAGCTAAAGCCGCACAGCTGCGGGTTGGGTGTACGCCAAGGGGCTGTGGGTCGGGAAGTGTAAGGGCCACTGGCAGGGTGGGGAGCCCAGGCCTGGGAACAGGGGCTGCAGGGTGGTGAAGTGCAGAGGGTCAACACCTATGTGGCTACAGTCTAGGGGGGCATCCTCATCCAGAAGGGCTAGCCTCGCTGACCACCCTACCCTCTCCTACATGTATAACCCTTTATAATTTTAAATTATAGCTGAGTGGAAAGACCCCCCCAGCTGTACTGCCCACAGCCCTGACAGTCCTGTATCAGAGCAGAGTAAGAGGGAGGCGAAGTCGCCCCGGAGGGCAACATACTGAGAGCCCTCCACCTGGCTGCTGGCCTTATTCAGGTACTTTCGCGGTACCCAGGGAAGGGCGGGGGGTGTCAGATACCATGGGATGCAAACCCTGCCTTTCCAAGTGGGGGGCTGGGCTAGGACCCCGATGTGGGAAGAGGTCACCCCAGGTTCAGAGAGGGCTACAAGGTAAGATTCCGAGGATAGGAAAATCCTGCAATCAATTGAAGGAGAATCAAAGAGCTGGCTGTTCAGCCTGGCCAAAAGCCAAGTGGCGGCAGGGGGGATGTGCTTGCTCTAGTATGTAAAGTATATCAGGGGGATTAACGTATGGAGGGAGAGGACACTTATTGTAAGGCTTGAGTACTAATTAGAGACAGAAGGTCAAATGGGTACCAAACTGGACACGTAGGAAGTTCAGACTTGGAAATTAGACGAGGTTTCTAAGCATTAGAGGAGTGAAGTCTGGAAACAGCACTGTCTCCCAGGGGAAGCAGTGGGGGCAAAAGACTTTATCTGGCTTTAAGAACTAAGCTTGATAAGTATATGGAGGGGATGATATATGATGGGAGTAGTTTAAGTTGGGCATTGATCTATGGCATATCAGCAGGTAAGTCTGCCTCATGGTCTGTATGAAGGAATGTTCGAGTGGGATGGGAATGAGTTACTCGCAGAGATCTTTCCTGGGTGCTGGCTGGTGAATGTCTTGCCCCACATGCTCAGGTTATGCTGACGCTCATCCCTATTTTGGGGTCAGGAGGGATTTTATCCTCCAGGTGCAGATTGGGCAAGAGGCTCTGGAGGTTTTTCGCTCCTCTGCAAGCGTGGGGCAATGGCCCCCATCACTGCTGGTGGACTTCTCTGCAGCTTAAGAGGAATCTACAACAACCATCCTTAACTTTGAAGAGCTTCTAGTAACTCGACCATGGGTTAGGGTTTTTTATAGAAGTGGATGGGTAGGGTTTGTGTGCCTGCCTTAGAGCAGGTGAGACAGATGATCATATGTTGGTTCCTTCTGACCATGAGATCCTCTGAGACGATCAGGTTAGTTGTTTCCTCAGGTCATGCAATAAGGCCAACTCCCAAGCCCCAGCCCCGTCCTATGAGCAGGTGAGACACCCTGGTGCCGCTCCCGGTGCCAGCGCTCGTCCCACCAGGGGCCCTCAGGCTCCCCCCTCATGCCAACTGCCAGCTCATGCTCTGCAGAGGAAAATGCCACCTTACCATGAAGAATCCCGATACCCATTGAAGGGCTGACCAGGCCGCATGTGTGGGGAGTAAATGGCCCCTGGCCTTGGGCCGCCCTGCTAGCAGACCGCTCCCTGTGGCCAACCAGCCCCCTGGATCCCCCGTTCCACACTAAGCACACGCCTTTCACCCACAACACCTCCTGCCCCCCCGAGCTGCCCCAAAGAATCCCCCTGCTCCTCTCCCGCAACTGCCAAGGACCCTCATGTGCCCCCTGGACACCCTCTGTGCACCCCAAAACTTCAAAAGACCCGCCAACTCCCGACCCGTGAACAACTGCCTCTACCCCACGCCCCCATAGCTCGTCCCCACAGAGGCAGCCCAACCTTCGAGCCCTGACCCCGGAGTGCTCCCACGCAGCACAGCCCCACACCTACCTGACATCCCCTCCAACCCCAGAACCACGTACGCTTCAAGCAGGCGTGCCAGATTAACCGACGCCTCGCCTCTACGCCCTCCCTCTGCCCCCAGCCCTGGAACGCCGGAGCCCGGCACTCCCGCCACTTCATGAGAAGCAATGTGTGGCCGAGCGACCGTGCACATGGCCAGCCGTGCCCGACGCCCCAGACTCTCCGCCCGCCTCCACGCTGCTCCACGGGACCGCATGGTGCTACACGTGCCTGGAGCCACGTGTCCTGCCAGGAAGCGCAGAGTTCATGCTGGTGGAAGTAGACTCTCGCGGGGTGAATGGGGGGGTGGGGTGGGAGTGGAGTGAGGTGGGGGCGTGGGGTGGCAGGTAGAGGGAGATGGGGTGGGGATGAGGCGGCGGGTGCAGAAGAGGTGGGGGTTGGTAGGGGAGCTGGGGGTGTGGGTAAGGGGAAGGGTGAGGGTGAAGGGGCTGGGGCAGTGGGAGTGAGGTGAAGGTAGTGAGGGCTGGGGTAGTGAGTAAGGGGTGGGGGGGTGAGGGCTTGGGGTTGGCAGGTAGGGGAGGTGGGGGGCTGTGGGGTGGCGAATAAGGGGTGGGTGAGGTGAGGACAGTTGGGGGGCGGGAAGGGTGGAGGACTGGGGCTGTCTCGGCTTGGGGGCGCCCTACTCTTCCCCCGTGCTCCTGCACCCCCCCACGAGAGGTGACCTTGGACCATCAGCTACAGGCCCCAGGGGTCCACCTGTGCCTCCTCTCACTGGGCACCTTCCCCCCCCAGCACTTTTGACTCCCGCTGGCCCACCCCCTACCTACCGCCTTCCCCTCCCGAGAAAAAAAAATTTGGCCCTTGGGTTGGCGCCGGGGGACGAGTACCCGGCCGTGTGCATCGGGTGAAGCCCGGCCCCTCGCACCGCCCGACCTGGTCCACTTCCACACCATCAACCCCTCAACTCCTCACCTCTCTGGTTTCACTTCACAACCGGCGCGGTAAGAGGGCGCTGCGGGGGCCGGGCTGTGTTGGGGGGGTCTGATTCGGGGGCCAGGCTGTGTTGGGTCGGGGCGGCTGTAGGGTGCCATGTTGCAGGGGTGGGGGACACAGGGGCGGTGGGGAGGGGCTGTGTGTCAGCCTGGGGGGGGCTGGGCTGATGGGGGGTGGGCCTGGTGTGGGCTGTAGGTGCATGTGCCAGGGGTGGGGACGACACGGGGTGTGGGGCTGTGTGTCAGCCTGTCACTGACTGGAGCCACCCTGAATATGGACATTGGACTATAACCTATGGGACTATTTCTAAAAGGACTTTTGGTAACTACAAACTCATCTCTGCTCTGTATCCGGACCTCAAGAACTGAATTCAAGTCTGTCTAGTGATCTTTTAACCAACACTCTCGCTCTCTTCTTTTATAATACATTTTAGCTGAGTTAAAAAGAATTGGCTGTAGCGTGTATTTTGGGTAAGATCTAAGTTATAATTGGACCTGGGTGTGTGGCTGATCCTTTGGGATTGGAAGAACCTTTTCTTTATATGATGAGATAAGATTTTCAGTAATCAGCATCATATCTGACGTGCGTGTCTGGACAGAGGCCTGAGGCTGGGCACTTTAAGGGAACTCTGTTGTTTGGACTCTGAGTAACCAGTGAGCTGCTACAGAAGCTGTTCTGTGCTGGCTGGTGAACTAAGTATTGGAATATCCACCCGTGTTTGGGGTTGGTTTGCCTCGTTTTGTTTGCAGTTCACCCTAATTGAGTGACCTCAGCCGGCACCCACAGGCAGCACTGTCACAGGGGGATACCAGGCTGGCAGGGTGGGTGGATCTGATGGAGGGGGCTACAGGCTGCTTGCGGGGTGGCTGTGATGGGGGGCTATGGGCTGGCTGGGCGGGTGGGTGTGATGGGAGCAGGTGACACATGGCCAGAAAGGGTTAAACATCCTGGAGAATAAATAAGCCTCACAAGACGTTTGTGTTTTTGTGTATTTACACATGTAGGAGTCGGGCTGACGATGTAACCACCTGTCCCTGGCTAGGCTGGATTCTGATCACTCAGCACTCACAAGAGCATCCTGGCGTTTAAATGAATTGTAAACAGGGGCTATCTCAGTATCCAGCTCTCCCTGAAATGTTCTGTGAATGGTGGAGAAATAAGCAAATGGCCGAATGTTAACAGGACCGGTGACGGACCTCCTGCCAAGTAAGCCGGATTGTCCCCGCGGCAATCCCAGCTTGTCAAAGGGCAGGAAATTGTATAACAGATCCTTGGGTCCTGATTCTGTCACCTAGGATCTGCTTAGGCTTCATCAGGGGACGTTTGAGTATGCAGTTACGCTGGTACTGCCCTGAATGTGAGATTCGGACATTGACCTTGGAACTCTACCTCAACGAACTCTTTGCGGCAACGAGCTCAGCATCTCTGCAGCTCAATGGATTGAACTCGTCCGTAGGGATATTGACCCTTTAACCAGTACTCGCTCTGTGTTGGTTTTTAATGAAGTTTAGTTTCGTTAAGAAGAATTGGCTGTAGCGTGGATTTGGGTAAATCTGGAATATTCAGTAACCCTGGAGGGGATGTGCCCGATCCCTTGGGATTGGCAGAACCTTTACTTTTATACGGTGAATAAGATTTTCCCATAAATCATCATATTTGACGTGGGTACCTGGATGGAGGCCTGAGGCTGCGTCGCTTTGAGGGAACTGCGTTGTCTGCACTGCCGAGTAACCAGCAAGGTAATAAAGAAGCTACAGGCTGGCAGGGGTGGATCTGATGGGGGGGCTAGGGCTGGCTGGGCCCATGGATCTGATGGGCACCGGGCTGGGGGGTGGGTTTGACTCAGGAACTACAGGCTGGCTAGGGGGTGGGTCTGAAAGGGGAGAGTGGACAAGCTTTCCATTGCTTCAGCCCTGGTATATCCTATGCAGCCTCCCCCCTCAGCGCCCCCCAGTGAGCACTTACCTTGGGGGGCAGTGGGGGTGGCACGTCAGCGTCGGCTGGCAGCATGGGCCTGGGGGCAGAGCACAGCAGTCAGCACTGATCCCCCTGGGAACTCCCCCATGGTAGCCCAGACCATTGACCCGAGGCTGCCCCCCACACCTAGCACAGGGAGACCTCAGATCCCCAGCCCCCCGGGGACTCTGGGCCTCATGCCCTGGCCAGGAGCTCCCTGTGCTGGGGGGCCAGGCCCCATTGCCAGGGTCCTCTGCACCCTCCTAGGACCTCCCCGGAACTGGGCATGACCCCCGGTTCCCCCACTACCTACATGCCCCAGCCCCCCATGACCTGGCCCAGCTCACGTCTCTGGCGGTGGCTCGTGGGGCATCAGGCAATGCCAGCTCGGGGGGCACTCGGCCCAGGCCACGTGCCGCTCTGTGAGCCAGGACAGGTGACAGAGCCCCCCAGCCCCACCCTCCAGTGCCTGATGCCGGGTGTGAGGGCACGTACCTGGCTGGGTCACAGCTGCTGGGGCTACATGGCAGGACCGAGGGGGAAAGAGAGAGATCATGAGCCACTGACCTGACCCCATGTGGGATCCCGGGGGTGGGGCAAAGCCGCCGGCTGCAGGGGAGATGGGGGGTACGGCAGGGCCACAGGGGGGCAGGGGCAATGAGGGGACAGGGCAGAGCCACCGCCTGTAGGGGGGGCAGACGCCCACCCCCATGGCTGCCAAGGCTACGCATGGTGCAGCCCAGGCTAGGATGGTTCTGTCCTCCAAAAGGCTGCCAGGAAGAATGGTGGACTCCATCTCAACCCTGGTGCTTTTCCGTTTAGAAGGAGGGGTGGGGACCCAGAGGGACAGAAGATCCCCGCCTGGTCCCAAAGCTTTACAAGGGGGTGGAGCAGAACAAGGGGGGCGGCCAGTCATGAGAAAACCCCTAATTACCACAAGGGCTGTCCGGGGGGAAGGGATGGGCCCAGGCTAGGGAGGCATCTAGTCTGTGAAAACAGCTGACTGGAGCGTTGCTGAGGGTGAGATTTACCTGAACTCAGTTTCTTAATGTGTGTTTTGTTTTACTTTGCTCGGTGACTGACCTTGTTCTGTCTGGGATTCCTTGGAACCACTTTTCACGCTTAGTGAAATCACTTTTATGTATTAATTAACCCAGAGTAAGTGATTAATCCCCGGGGGAGCAAACAGCTGGGCATAGCTCTCGATCAGTGTTACCGAGGACGGACAATGTACGAGTTTACCCCGTATAAGCAAACGGATCCCTTTGGGGTTTGGCTCCCACTGGGAGCTGGGTGTCTGGGTGCTGGAGACGGTAACCTGCTGAGTGGTTTTCAGTTTAGCCTGCAGCTTTGGGGGCGAGGACCAGACCTGGGTCTGTGCTGCAGCAGGCTGGCGTGTGGGGCTCAGCCAGGCAGGGTTCTGGAGTCCCAGGCTGGCAGGGGAAACGGGCTCAGGGGTAATTTCAGCACGTCGGGTGACAGTGCCAAGGGGGTCTCTGTGACCCAACCCGTCACAGTTCTGTCCTCCCAAAAACCTTGGGGGGGTCCCCTTGGGGGGGAGGGTGTCCCTGCAGCTGGACAAGCCTGGGGTGGGGGAGGCACCTACATGTCCACGTCGTCGAGTCGTTGTCTGAGTCCGATAGGTGACCCTGCGAAGGAGCCAGAGCCAGAGTCTGAGTCTGGCATGCTGGTAGCCGGGACAGGCCCCAGGGCACCTGGAGCAGCAGCCAGGAACAGGTCCTGACCAAAGCCGTCCGTCTCCTCTCTCCCCCAGAACGGGACCCTGGCCTGCCGTCTCCCCCCTCCAGCCAGCGGGGCCCCTGCCGGCCCGTCTCCCCCTCCCCAGCGGGGCCCTGGCTGGCCCGTCTCCCCCTCCCCAGAGGGGGCCCCTGGCCGGGCCCCGTCTGCCCCTCCCCCAGTGGGACCTGGGCCGGCCGTTGCCCAACACCCCCAGAAGGGCCCCTGGCCAGTCTGTCCCCCTCCTCTCTCTAGCGGCCCCGAGCCGTCCCTTCTTACCCCCGCCCGCAGCAAGTTCCCTGGTCCAACATCCCCTCGCGCCGCGCGAGGCCCCTGGGCTGGCTCACCCGGGGCACTTACCTGGCAGTGCCCGTGGAGCCGAGGTCTAGCGGCAATCTGCCTGGGCGTGGGAGACGGGAGAGGCAGGGTGAGGCTGGATTCATGCCAGCCCGCCCCAGCAGATACATCCCCGCCCACGCCGGCCATTCAGTTCAGACCTGGCACTCTGCCCGGCACAGGTTCCCAGCCACGCCCTGCACCAGGGGCAGGGGGAGAATGGGGGTTGCTGGGGGACATGGTGGGTGGGAAGGCCGCGACGGACACCCTGCAGAGGTGCCAGGGAAGGAGGCTTTCCCTGGAGCACCCGCTGGAGGGCTGGCACGTGGGGGGCCGGGACACGGCAGCACCTACCACGTGCACGGGCGTCGGCTTCCTTCACTGGGTCCTGATCTTGATGGGCATGCCTGGAACGAGACGGTGGCTGAGACCGGACGCATGGCGCAGCTCATGACGCCGAACCACAGCCTGCGGGTGACGGGGCGGCTCCCGGCGCATCCAGCTCCCCGCCCCATGGCGCTGCCAGCAGACCGGGGACCCCACACTGCTGGGAGGGCATGGTGGGTCTTGGAGCAAGGCGAGGGACATCCGGGTTCACCGGAGGGGCGGGCAGGGGTCCCAGCAAGGGGAACACACAGGGGGCACAGTGGGGTCCAGGTGGGGAGTCTCAGGAGCAGGGGGCACAGTGGGGGAAAGGGTACATGGGAGGGAAGGGCAGGGCCCGTAGGGAGAGGACACAGCAGGATTCCAGACAGGGTGGGGTACAGCAGGGGGAACATGTGGGGGACACAAGAGGGTTCTGCAGGGGAAGCCCCAGTGGCGGGGGTCATGGGCGGGGGGGGTTCGCCAGAGGGGAGGCCCCACAGTGAGGGTCAGCGGGTGGGGAGGGGCACAGTGGGACTCCCAGAGGGCGAGGAGGGGCACGTAGGGTCCAGCCTGAGGGGCAGGGGCAACAGTTGGGGGTCCCAGCAGGGGGAGGCACAACAGTGGGGTGTCCAGCGGGGCAAGCGGAAGAGCACATGCAGGGGTTCCGCTGGCGGGGGGGCACGGGCGGGGTCCCACTGGGGGAGGGGGGAGCACCGCGGGGCGTCCTGGCTGGGGAGAGGGGCAAATGGCAGGGGGAGGCGCACAGTGGGCGTCGCAGCGGGAGTGGGCCCAGCGGGGCAGTGAGGGGCACAGCAGGTCCTGGCTGGGGGGAGGGGCACGACGGGGGTCCCAGCGGGGCAGGGAGTGGCACGGTAGGGGTCCCGGCTGGGGGGGGTGCACAGTGGGGGTCCCAGCGGGGCAGTGAGGGGCACAGCAGGGGTCCCGGCTGGGGGGGAGCACAGTGGGGGTCCCGGCAGGGGGATGCCCGGCAAGCTCCGGGGGAACGTACGGTTGATGTCGGAGTTGCTGCGCTCGGCCGGGGCGTGCCGGTGCGTGGAGTGGATCCGCTGGGGCACCGGGGGTGGCAGCTGGGAAGACAGGGTGGGGTTAAGTGGGGGGGGGGTCCCACCAGCACGGCTCCACGGCCCCCCCTCGGTCTGTGAGCATGGCGGGGACAGGCTGCAGGGGCAGGGCCAGCTGGGAGCCGTGGGTCCCCCCCCAGCCCCCGGCCCGTCTCACCTCGGCCTCTTCCTCCTCCGGCTCGCAGCAGCGCGGCAGCTTGTCTGGGTTCCGCAGCTTCTCCAGCAGCTCCTGCGTCAGGCTCCGGCTCAGGCCCGGCTGGGCCACAAACTGGTGCTGGGGAGGGAGGAACGGGGGCAGGTTGGGGGACAGCCGACTTTCACCACCCCCCAGGACTGGCTGGGCACACCAAGATGGGCAGCCCCCTGGACACGGCCTGCCCCCGCCCGCTCCCTACTCACGCTCAGCATCTTGGCAGCACTCGGCCGCTTCTTGGGGTTCTTGGTCAGCGTCACCTTCACGAAGTTGTGGAAGGCCGGAGTCCTGGGGGGACACAACCAGGAAGCCAAGGGCCTTGGCAGGGAGGCCAGGCCCAGGGATGGGGCCACCCCCACCTTTACAGAGGGGAAACTGAGGCACAGAGAGGCGACCCAGCCTGACCCAGGTCACACAGCAAAGCCATGGCAGAGCCAGAGAGAGAACCCAGGAGTCCTGGCTTGCACACCACACCCACTCTAACCAGTAGACCACACTCTCTTCCCAGAGCTAGGCTAGAACCCAGAAGTCCTGGCTCCCAGCTTTCCCTGCAACCCACCAAGCCCCAGCAGAACCTGATCCTAGGACCCTGGAACCAGGATCGCCCCGGCAGCTCCCACTCTTGGCAGGGGGCCGCCCCTCCCTGGCTCTAATCAGCTCCCGCCCCTCCCTGGGGGGTCCCCCCAACATTGGCCGCTGGGGGTCACAAAGGGGCTCGGGTCTGTCCTGTGACCAGCACCACTCACCACTTTGCCTTGTCTTTTAGCTTCGGCGGCTGGTAGCCGCTCTTGGACATCAGGAACAGCACCCTGCGGGGACACAAGGGGGCGCCAGACCCAGGCGCAGGGGGTGGGGTTCATTAACCGGTGGGACTCCCTGCTGCAGGGCGGGGGGCAGCCATTCACGGGTCAGGAAGGGCAAGCGGGGTGCTGCAGGCTGCAAGGGGAGGGAGAGGCAGCCAGCGCTGGAGTCGGGAGGCCGGGTAGATGGGCCCGTTCCAATGCGCTGAGGCCCTGGGCAGATCAGGGATGGGAGGTGGATCAGGGACGGACAGATGGATGCAGTGTGCCCTTCCCCCCACCCGTGCCCCAGAAGCTCCACTCCAGGCCGGTTTCTAGCTCAGATTCGGCTCCCGCACCCCCCAGCTGGGGCCCTGCGGGCGGGGAGAGCCCTGGGCGGGGGTAGGATCCAGATGCCGCATGAAAGGGCAGCCTGTAGGCACCATGCCATGTGGGGCACTGAGTGATTATCGTGCTCTGATCTTATCTGGGATTCCTAGAAACCTCCTCAGCCTCTGTGCAGAGTGAGGGGGAAACCGCGCAGCCGCCAGGCTCTGTGGGGCGGGGGCGAGCTCGTTCCCTCCGGCAGCCTCCTGGCTTCACCCTCTGCAAGCCCAACTCCCAGCGAGAACCGGCCGCCCGGACTCCTGGGTCCCTCAGCTCTGCCCAGCCGCAGCCCTGATCCTCCTCCGTGCCAGCCGCCCCGCTCTGCCCCCCCACACCTGCCAGTCCCTCCCTGCGCCCCGCAGCCATCGCAGGCCCTGTGTGATGCCCTGGGAGCTGGTCCCGGGAGGCGGGTTCGGAATGGGGAAGGGGCGAGGCTCCCCCATGGCAGACCCCCCCGGGCACTCACCGCAGGGGGTGGACGTAGAACATGGGGGGCTGCAGCTCGGCCAGCTCCACCGCCGTGATGCCCACGGACCAGATGTCGCACAGCTCATTGTAGCCGCCTTTCAGCTCCACCGCTGCCACCTCGGGCGCCATCCTGGCACGGGGAGAGAGCGCGGGGAAGGGGTGGAGGTGGGCAGGCTGGCTGGGGGGGGCTGCCCCTGGCGAGGCCGGGGGGCAGGTCTGGGGATGGGCAGCCTGATGGAGGCACTGGGGGCCAGGGGACATTTCTATCGTGTCCTCCCCCTTAGCCCAGAATCGCCCCTGAAACTGGCCCTGGCGGCTGACGTCAGGCCGGCCCAGCATGCACACGGACAACGCCAGACAGGCCTTGTGGCCCCGCACACACCTGGGACACACACAGCGTCCCCCCCCCACACACACCCGGGACACATACAGCGTGCCCCCCACACACACACCTGGGACACACACAGCGTGCCCCCCACACACACACATGGGACACATACAGCGTGCCCCACACACATACACACACCCGGGACACACACAGCATCCCCCCCACACACACACACCCGGGACACATACAGCGTGCCCCCCACACACACACCTGGGACACACACAGCGTGCCCCACACACACCACACTGGACACAACACGCGTGCCCCCACACACACGACGGGACACAATACAGCGTGCCCCCACACACACACACACCTGGGAACACCACAGCGTCCCCCCCCACACACACACACCGGGACACATACAGCGCGCCCCACACACACCCCTGGGACACACACAGCGTGCCCCACACACACACACACCTGGGACACACACAGCATGCCCCCCACACACACACACTGGGACACACACAATGTGCCCCCACACACACACACCTGGGACACCACACAGCGTGCCCCCCCCCACACACACCTGGACACACACAGCGTGCCCCCCTCCACACACACACGCTGGACACACACAGCGTGCCCCCCCATACACACACACCTGGACACACACAGGCGTGCCCCCCCACACACACATGGAACACATACAGCGTGTCCCCCCCCACACACACACCTGGGACACACACACAGCATGCCCCTCCACACACACCTGGGACACACACAGCGTGCCCACACATGCACACACACTGGACAGAACACACACAGTGTCCCCCCACCCACCCACCATACAGCTGGGACAGACACATCATGTCCTCCACACACACCTGGACATACACCCTGTGGCCCGCACACACACACCTGGGACACACATGACACGCACACCTGGGAGATACACCGTGCCCCCCCACACACCTGGACACACATTGACACACTCCTGGACTCACACCATGCCCCCCCCAACCCACACCTGGGACACACATGAACACACAGACATCTGGGACACACACGAACACACACACCTGGGACACATACCGTGCCCCCCCGCCCCCGACAATCCATGCCCGTTGCTCCGCGTGGCAGACACACGCAGGCCAGAGCTCGGCCCCTGCGCGGCACCGGGAGCCTCTCCCCACCCAAGCAGGCGGGGTGAGCCAAGCGCACGGCCCGCCCACGGGTACCAGTAGGGGGTGCCGATGAAGGACATCCTGCGGGCGAAGGTGGCGCTGATCTGGGCCGAGATCCCAAAATCCGCTGGAGGGAGGAAAGGAAAGCTTCGATTGGCTCAGGTGGGATTGGACACTGCCTCCCCACAAGCCGCTGCCTCCTCAGCCCTGTCCCAGTGCACCCCCAAACACCCCAGGATCCTCAGCGCCTCATACACCCCAGCGCAACCACCTGCGTCCCCCCAACTGCCCTAACCATGCCGCATAGATCTCCCACCTGCCCACAGCCACGCCCCAGAGCCTCCCTGGGAAGAGCCGGTAGGTGCCAAGCTGGGACATCACTCACCGAGTTTCAGTTCTCCGTGTCATTGATGAGGTGGTTGGGCTCCCTGTGGGGAAGGAACAGAGAAAGGCTGAAGAGGCTGGGCCGTGGCGCAGGGGAAGGTCCCCAGGGGCTGCAGAAATGGTTTAACCCCCTTGGAGGTGGCGGGTTCGGCACTGACTCAGTCAGACTTGCCAGGCTGCGATTTCCAGGGGGGCCGGCACCGTCACGGCACTGACCATTCCCGTGGGGCAAATCACAGCCGGAGCCAGCTCATGCTAGTAAACGCTACGCCACGCAACGCCCGCGCCCTGTATGACGATGCTAACACATTTACAGCACATGCCCCAGCCCCAATGACATGTACACACTACGGCACTTAGCCCAGCCCGCGAGACATGTGTTAAATGCTTACAGAAACACACCCCAGCCCCGGTGACATGTGGTAACATGCTATGGCCACATGCCCCAGCCCCAGAGACATACTAACATGCTACAGCCACATGCCCCAGCCCCAGTGACATGTGGTAACACACTATGGCCACATGCCCCAGCCCCAGAGACATGCGTTAACATGCTACAGAAACACACCCCAGCCCCGGTGACATGTGGTAACATGCTATGGCCACATGCCCCAGCCCCAGAGACATGCTAACATGCTACAGCCACACGCTCCAGCCCCGGTGACATGTGGTAACACGCTACGGCCACATGCCCAGGCCCGGAGACATGCTAACATGCTACAGCCACACGCCCCAGCCCCGGTGACATGTGGTAACACGCTACGACCTACATTATCAGTATATTGGATTTAGTCCAGGCTCCTGGGGGTGCTGAAGGGACAGAATTTGAGCGATCCCAGGTCCTGTCTCTAGCTGATGTTCTTTTTCGCGCCTGTCTCTGCAGCGTGGGAGTCTGCCAGCTGCCTGGTCTATTTCACTTTCTGTTTATAGTCAGTTTCACTCCGGGCTCAGCCCTCCCTGCTGTGTGTGTGTGGGGGGGTCCCCATGAATAACCCAGAAGGGCTCCAGTTTCCTATTTATTCGGTTTGAGAGCCCCAGGCCCCAGACCCCAGCTTGAAAAGCTGGCCGTAGGCTAAGCCGAGCACATCTCTGCAGCCCGGTCCCCCCGCCTGGTGGATTTTCTCCCGTGGGAGGTCTGGCTCTCCCAGGCTGGGCGGTGGGATGGGCCACGCTCTAGATCCCCAAGGAAAGGGCTGCCCGGAGCCGCCCCGGCCCACACTTGGCTCCTTCGTTGATGCCCATCTCTTGGTATCGCCAAGCGGGCCCCTGCATCTCTGCCACTTCACCACAGCAGCCCTGGCATCTACCTCCCTTGCCAACCAGCCTCCTTCCAGCCACAGTCTACAGACCCACTCTCCACCTGCCTGCTCTCTCAGCTACTGCCGCTCTCGAAAGCTCGGCTCTCTCGCCAATAGCCGCCGGTCCAGTACAAGGCACTGACTGTCCAGCCGTGCCTCTCTCGTACCCTGGGACTGACAGCTACCCCAGCACTGCATCTACCCCAGCACTGCCTCTACCCCAGCACTGCATCGGCTATCAACCTCCCCACAGTCTATCCTTCCAGCCACGGACCCAGCCAGGCCTCCTCCGGCCGCTCCCAGATCCAGGGAACCAGCCCCAGCCCATCAGCCCCCAGCCTGACCTCCTCACCTTGATGTCTCTATGGATCTTGCCTTGGATGTGAAGATAAGACAGACCCTAAAAACACAAACGAGAATGGGGTGTTTAGCTCCAGGGGCTTTAGCCTGGCCTGAGCGGCCCCTGCCCAGCCTCCATTTGGTCACCGTTGTTAGAGGGTTAAAGCCAGGGTTAATGGGCAAATGCCAGCGGGAGCCACCCCCTGGAAGGCCTCTGAGACCCCCCCCGGAGAGCTGAGCTGCCCCAGGTTGGAGGCCAGCGTGAGGGGGCTTCCCGCACTCACCTGCAACGTTTCTCTGCAGACGTAGGCGATTTGCTGCTCTGACAGGGGGCCGGTGACTGTAATGGAAAATGGATGTGGTTTATTATCAGGTGTCGTATGGTAGTGCCCTACTAAAGCCCATCATCATACTGGATGCTGCCCAGACCCCACCCAAGATTGGGGCCCCGTCGCGCCATGCACCACCCAGAGCCCACCCAAGATCGAGGCCAGTAGTGCTGGGCGCCACCCAGACCCCACCCAAGATTGGGGCCTCGTCGCACCGGGTGCTGCTCAGACCCCACCCAAGACCAGGGCCACGTCACGTCAGGCGCTGCCCAGACCCTGCCCAAGATCAGGCCCCGTTGTGCCGGGAGCTGCCCAGACCCTGCCCGAGATCAGGGCCCCATTGTGCCGGGAGCTGCCCAGACACCACCAGAGATTGGGGCCATGTCGTGTTGGGCGCCGCCCAGACCCCACCTGAGATCAGGGCCCCGTTGTGCCAGGAGCTGCCCAGACCCTGCCCAAGATCAGGGCCCTGTCACGCCAGGCGCCGCCCAGACCCCACCTGAGAATGGGGCCCCACACATCAGGCGCTGCCCAGACCCTGCCCAAGATCAGGCCCCGTTGTGCCGGGAGCTGCCCAGACCCTGCCCAAGATCAGGGCCCCATTGTGCTGGGTGCCGCCCAGACCCTGCCCGAGATTGGGGGCTCATCGTGCGGGGAACTGCACAGACCATGGCGTGCCCCTCCCACCAGGCACAGCAGCAATTTCAGCTGCTTTTGGTTCTGCATTTTGGAGCAGCTGGTGACCCCGGCACAGGAGGCTGCTGCTGCTCCGAGCCAGCAGCGCAGGGCTCACTTCCTTTTCCACATGGCCCAGAGCACAAGCTGCAGGCTTTGAGAGCAGCCGTTCACCTGAGAGCACAGGCAGGGTTCAGGGGTTAGAGCACAGGGATGGATGTTAGGGAGGCAGGACTGGTGGCCTGTCCCTGGCTCTGGGAGGGGAGTGGGGTCTAATGGGTTAGACCTGAGGGGCTGGGAATAAGGATTCCTGGGTTCTATACCTAAGTCTGCCATGACTTACTGTGGGAACTGGGTAAGACCTGTCCCATTTCTGTGCCTCAGTTTCCCCTTCTGTGCAACAGGGGTAATTGTACTCTTCTAGCCAGCAGGGCACAGACGGGCTATTGACGGGAATGGGGCTTCCTGCGGCCTGGCTGGCAGGAGCCTGGTAAGCAGGGGATGAGGCTACGGTGCCCCGTTCTCCCACCAGCGCTGTGCTGTGGGTGCACAGGGAGCAGTTTGCTGGTCCCATGAAGGTGCGGCGCAGTGCCCACCCGGTGCCACCTTACCGTGGTAAATGTCCTGCAGAGATCCGGCCCCGCAGAACTCCATGCAGATCCACAGCTTGTTCAACCTACCGGGCCACAGAGACGGAGGGTTAATGGAGCAGGGCCTGGGGCAGAGGAGGGCAGCGGGGCCAGGGCCTTCGTGTCCTGGGCCAAGGGGCTCCCACAACCCACCACAGGCCCTGGGGGTGGGGACTATGCACCTGCCCCAGGACCCACCTGGCAACTCCAGAGGCAGGAAAGACAGAAAAGGAGGGGAAGCTGTGGGGGGGCTCCAGATGGGGAGGAGTGAGAGCGGGAAGGGGGAGGGAGCCAGGGAGAGATAGGAGAGGGAAAGCTGTAGGGGGCAGTGGGGAGAGATGGGGAAGCCAGGGGAGGCAGTGGGGAGAGATGGGGCAGCTGGGGGGCAGT